>NW_028278070.1:0-300000 GCF_059751315.1 Micrasema longulum | reverse complement strand
AAAATCTTTACCTTAAAGGATACATTACGGGAGTCACATTGAACAAAATGTTCAGGAAACATGATTTTGTGATTGAGCAATTTCCAAAACAACACAATTTTTTAACCAAATGAGATCATTTCAATGTATGAAGAACTTTCAATGTTAAATAATTATTATTTTAATAATAATAGTACACATTGAAATAGCGTATCTGGGACTACCGTTGTTTTTTTACAATAAATAAAAGTGAACAACAGATTTTTACTTTAATTTAAAAAAGCATGTTTATGACGAAAGTATTATTTATTTATTTATTTTTATTTTTTATTTATTAAGGAAAAACAATAGTTTTAATATAAGAATACAAAACATAAAAAATGGTACATACATACATCCAGTTAAAGTTTTTCACAAATATAATGAGAGAACATGTTACACAGTAAAGAGATAAATAATATATCATATAAGACATGAGAGAAAAAAAAGAGCTCGTAAGAAGGTTAAGGGATGAGGAAATAGAATGGAGGAGAGGGATTTTCATAATATAGTTGACCAATTCATAATTTTGATATTATAATAAAATAAACATAATTAAAGGAACGTTAACTTATCACACACCGACAAATATTTTATTTTACAGTGTTTCAAAAAGTTTTTTTTTTGAAGTCGAGTATATAAACAGAATTAAAATAATTATTGAATTTATTGCAAATAGACATGTCGTAACTAACAGAAACACCTCCACAGTGCATTATTCTAGGTAAAGTTTTGTTATTAGATCTTTTAAAATTTGAAAATGACCACAAAACTTTTGGAGTGGTCTTCAGCGAAGTCTCTATATTTTTTACGTATTTGTCAAAACAAATTTTATTTACAGGCTTTTGACGGGATCTTAGTAGCGAAAAGGTTGAATAATCTGCAGAACAGATATATTTCTTAATTTTTTTGTGAATTTTTGATTTTTCTTTGATGATCTTAGGTGTTTCATTCAAGTATAAATTGGCGGCCTCCATGGTGTAGAGGACAAGACGCTTGACACACGCGGAAGGTTCCGGGTTCGATTCTCGGTGAGAACACAAAAATCAAATGTGAGTTTTCTCAAGCCTGGGTGTTTCGTGTTATAATTTACCACTGTAATTGGGCCTCCTGGCCTGTTGTGGTGAAAAAAAAGCTTTTTGCGATAATTTCGGGATTTTCAACTTCAAAACGGCAAACCGGACTCTCGTGTTTTATCGTCCAAGTACAAAAATACGTTTTGTTACCAAAACAAAAAAACTGCATAAGCTTTTTTAGAGGATTGATATTCTGCACAAAAAAATGGTTAATTAAATTAATATTGTTATTTACGGCATTTTTTCAATGGACTTCCGTTTTTTGAAGGTATTTTTTACCGTAAATAAATGACGTTTAAATTAAAATTGAGAGGTTTATCGTGCAATAAAACCATGGGATATAATAATGAGCAAGTAGTATTTTAAAATTATTACTTAACCATAAAATTATGTTTAAAAGTAGGCCTTCGATAAAATAGTCAAGAGTCTTTCACAAACTTTACAGCCGTTTAACTATCACCGTGCGATGACACAAATATTATTTTTTGTCTATTTTCATGTGCCAAATTTTGGCCATGAACTTTTTAAAACAAACAAAAAATGGAAAGAGAAAGAGAAAGGTGAAAACGGTTTTGTTTCTCTCTTCTCTTTTCTCACAACAGGGAGTTTCAAATAGAAGTTTGTAAAGAGTTGTATCGCACGTTTAATTCAGTGCCGTCCAAAGTTTCTGTCGCAGTTTACAAGATAAGTGTACTATTTACAAAGTCTGAATAAGCTCAAACATTCCATAAAACAATACTAACATATTACAACAGAGATGAAGAACATTTTAGAAAAGGTAATATAGAAGTCTAGGCATCTACAGGGCTTATAACCTGTCAATGGCTGGTTTTAGTGGCCACTTTACTCACTGTGTAACATTCACCATTCTGCCTATATTTGAACATCTATATTACTTCAATTCTTTGACAGGTCATAAGCCCTGTAGATGCCTAGACTTCTATATTACCTTTTCTTAAATGTTCTTCATATCTGTTGTAATATGTTAATATAAACAGCTCCCCAGGGAGTTAAATCCAGTCCGTGTCTACAAAAATTTGGACAAACTCAAAATATTGTTGATAAAACAATACTGTTTATATTAATCTCGCAAATACGAAATGTATCCAATGTATTCTCGATTGAACGCGAACAAAATGTGGTGTCAAAAATTCTCACTTTCATCTTCTTGAACTTTCATTTAACACTTTATATACAAATAAGGGCAGGCATATTGCCTTAAAGCAACTTTTTCCTCCCAACTGATACCGATCATTTTGAGAAAATTACAAGTACATGGACATATTCTAAGGAATTACACTGAATCGTATAATTTTATACAAAATTACACTTTACTATGAAGAGAGGAAAGGAGATGGGAAGGAAAAAAGAAGGAAAAAAAACCAACTCAAATATTTAGGTACTGACATTTTAATCTTGTTTTAAATGTACATAAAGAAGAGACGTCTCTAACATTAGTGGGTGTATTATTCCAAAATTGAGCAGCTACTACTTTGAAAGAGAAGGCTAGAAAATTAGAGTCGTGAAAGGGCATCCACAAAGTTCTTTCGTTTAGTAACGAAGAGGATAGTCTATGTTGTGATATGGATAGGAAAAGTTCTCAGATAAACAAGCGAAGTAGGATTATTTAAAATATTGTGAAAAAGTGATAGAATTTAAATTTTTCTCCTATAACTGATTCCGAGTCAGTGTAGTTTCGTGCGATATTTGGTTATGTGGTCGAATTTGCGAAGATTAAAGATATAACGTAAACAAACATTCTGCAATCGTTCTAACTTATCAAGCAATTCTGAGTTAGCATCTGAATAACATACATCTGCCTAATCAAGGAGTGGAAGAAGTAAGCTCTAGACTTAATCAATCAAATATAATAAGACAGTAATCAAATATAATAATACGTGTTACATAAAAGGTAAAAACAAATACAGATCATGTGAAGCATAAAATTTTCCTTCGAATGACGTATAACACCTTTATGGTGTTAATTTTAAAATAATAAAAAAACGGCCACAACTTTTGCAAACAGCGATATTAAACGATAAAATAAAAACTTGAGTATAGTTCACGTGCGCGAAGGGTTTAAGGAATTCTTACTCGGATAAAACAATTAGTTATATAACCACGGAGTACCCGAGTGACCTTAATTTCACACGCTCCAGATTCGTTTACCTTTCGTCTCAAGGCACAATGGTGGTGAGGCGAGATTTCTATGACGGCACCTTCCAACGACCTCAAGATGGAGTGTCTCCGTGTCACGAAAGTGCTAGGAGAACAGGAGATAGTCAAGATGGGGAAATTTCTAGAGAAGAAACTCCAGTCACGGAAAGAAATGAAATCTAGAGACATATTGTGAGAAATGGAAGACGCAAGGTTGATGCGAACATTCAGGTCTTGAAAACATCTCAGAAATGCAATTATTTTCACTACCGTGTCCAATATAATCGTCGCATACTGCTTTCTCGCATTCTGTGTTTGATTTATTATTTAAGTCGTTGTTATTTTGCTGTGATATTATGTAGTAGAAGTTAATTTAACTTGTGTCCGTTTTTTTTATTTAAAAAATGAGACCCAAAAGCAAAACAAAACGGTGAAAGAATAATTTGAATACAATCATTCAAAATGGAATATCAAGTAGACGAATGTGAGCATTTATGACAAATTACAACAAATTGGTCAATAATTTTTTTTCGACTTCATACGGTATGCACGTATACAGTCATAAATAGACTTCACACTCTAGGCAATGAGTATCAAGACGTTAGTGACTCATTAAATGTGAAGTTTAGTACGTATAGGGCGCCCGTTCTCCTGTATTTTATGGGTAGGAGAAGCTAGGACCCAATAGTTCTAGATAAGTATTGGGTACCTATGGTTCACAATTGTTTACTTTTTATTTCTCAATTTTATTTCTACAAATAAAATTGAGAAATACGTACAAAATATCATTTTTATATCAATGCATAATTTTACACACACATATATATATATAAATTTACTATTTACCTAAGAAGTAGTTTTTAATAATAATAAATAAAAACAGCTTAGTTTTTTACCATTTTTTTCAAGCTTTTGCCTAGTGCTTTTATTGTTTTTTTGTGTATTTTTTTACGTAAGAATATATTAATTTATTATTTATTTATTTATTTACGGACTTCCATTCCACAATGGCAAACACATTTTCTTATAATATATTTATACAGGTATAATTGATATAAAAAAATAATTTTAAGTTCCGAGATTCGAATCCCACTCTTCCCCAACTATTAAAATTGTCTTTTAAAATTGAAATATTTAGATAAATTATAAGAAAGCACATTCTATTTTTTTTTAAACATGAAATATTTATTTAAAGGGGTGTTTTCATACAACAATATTTCGTAGTCCCGAGACTTCATATTACCTTCATGTAACAAACAATGGTACACTAATCGCAGTGTATCTTGATTATTTTTGTCACATAAAGGTGATCCGTCTTACGCTTCAGGTGCCAGTCCAGAGACTGCGAAATATTCTAGTGTAAAACATATTTTAAAATAAATGATTCATGTCAACTATGTTTGGAATCGAACCAGAGACCTTTTACATAGTAGGCAAACGCGCCACGAGACCGACAAGTACCAATGTAGTGACCTATGTGCCATTAGGTACGGAAAGGGAATTATGAAAATGATGAACAAACAATGATCAAGATACACTGCGATTGTGTAACAATGTAATTCCCTATGCACCATCAGGTGCGGAAATGAAATGATGATGATGACAATGGTGAAAAAGCTTCACCCGGCGAGTAAATTGGGTGATGGTAAAAGCACAACTTAAAAATAATCTCATTCTTGTTACGTAAAAAATGTGTCCAAAATGGACCAGTTGAACTTATTCCAGAAACATTTTGACGGCAAAAGGGACCATTTGCCTAAAAAAATAAAATATTTCCGTAAATATTCATAGAAAAAATAAAATAAATGACACCAATATTTATGAACTAATAAGGTAAATAATTATAAAAAACTGGATAAAACACTAAAATATTTTAGTTTTTAGATTGAAACAAAGTCTTATTTTAGCTCTCCTGAACATTTATGAAAATGACAGATGGTCCCTTCTGCCATCTGACTACCGAAATACAACTATAAATTACATTAAAGTTAGGACAAAGATATATCGCACTCCCAGAGGTATACTGTCGTAGGTTCAAATTTGGCTGTTTTGATTTATGAAAGCAATTAAACCTCTGTTTTTCTCTTTTTTAGGAGACCACTGACGTATCACTCAGATTTGTTTAAGCGAAATATATTACAAACCTCAGCATTCTTTGAAATCGATTAAGTAAAATATCGAGTGAACACTGCAGTAATCAAGACGCTACCGTGTTCTTTTTTTGATTTTTCAAATTCAGTTCTTTTATTTAAATTGTCTTATACAATATAAACATCAATAGTTATTATAATATTATTTATCACTATTGCACATTTATTGTCTTAATTTACAAAATTTAAACTGTTATTTTATATGTACAATTATATATTTACAATTTATAATATATAACCCATATCTTTTTTTAGATATATACTCTTTACATTGTTGGCCTTGTGGTCTAGTGATCAGCGTGTTTGCCTACCACGCAAGAAAATATTTCATAGAACCTGGACTGGTACTTGAAGCGTTGGACTGATCATCTCACCTTCATGTAGCAAAAATTATCAAGATACTCTGCGATTGGTGTACTAATGCAGTGCCCTATGCACCATTAGGTGCGTAAAGGGAGTATAATGATGACTCTTTACATTTCCTTAAAAATATGTATACCTACGTTTTTCTTTTTTTTAATGTTTTCTAGCATTTCTTCAAATAACTTTATTTCCTTGTACAAAAGGCAGTTTTGGGACATTGCTTTTAATTTATTTTCTTATCTTATATTTTTAGGTCCCTTTTTTCAAAATTATGAAAGAACTAGTTATTTTTCAATTTGTTTTAGAAATATTTATGCACTTTTCTTTTAATATTTTTTTTTCATTTCGTTTGTAACAAGTACAGCAATACAAACTTGAGTGAACCGTATAATTTATTTAAAAAATCTTAAGTTAGCACCTAAACATTGTAAATTTTGACTTTTGCGAAATATTAGTAAATAATTGTATAGGTAGGCAGTACACCACTTACCAACTTTTCCATGTCTACCGGCTTTAAGACGTACCCGTCTCTTCGTCAGGTTACTAATAATACCTTTAACAAAGTAATCGTAAAACAAACATAAAACCAACGTACTGATATAACACATGCACTTAAACGTTCGTTTTAGCGTACAAAAAGCTGGTGTCATCAGCACGTTGATTTTTTATTTTTGTGCAACTGCTATTGTGAAGGTGCAGCGCAGATATGGTGGAATTAGCATGTTAGTAAATTATATACTGAAGCGGCTTGAAACATTTTTTGAAGAAAAGTAAGTCAAATAAATGTATGAATGTAGATTATTTATTTAAATATTTCTGGGCATCGATTACAATAGGAAGTAAACATTATCTTCAACTGTCTAAAAAGTAAAACAGTTTTTTTTAAAACGAAAATGTCAATATTTACGTTAAAAAATTAAGTATGTTCGTCGGTAACCCGTAATTAAGGATGTTTTAAATAAAATAAAAAATCCTTTTTTTTAAATTACACATTAAAAACAAATTATTAACATATACGGCAAAAATGTAACATTAACGCATACAATACTTTTTACCCAAGATTTTAATCTTCAGAACAAAAATCAAACCTAAAAATTACATAACACATTCAAAAGAAGTTTAAAACAATAAAAAAATAAATGTAATAATCAAATGAAATCGTAAAATATTTATAAAGATTAATACTCGTACATCATAAAGCGCTGTTTATTGAAAAATGCGAACAACACTTTTTACCCAAGATTTAGAAACAAAAATTAAACTTAAAACTATATGACACATTCAGTAGAAGTTTAAAAAAATAAAAAAATAAAAAAATATTTTAGTGGATTATTATGACAAGAAAATCATAAAGCACTGTTTCATATAATAATTATACTCGAGACTTAATTACCATTCACCATCTTTGAAAAAGTTCGATAGGTTTGTTCCATAAGAACAATACCCTACACTAAATATATTCGAATAAAATATTTCGTACAGAAACTTCTGTTTTAGTTTACAAGCAATTGAATATAACTCTGTTTACTGTCCATTGTAATCGGGGCCCCGGTGAAGTGCGAATATGTCGGATTGTCGATAAGAACTATTTTTATAAATCGAATGTATAAAACAACGGTTCGTTTGTTTGATGCGAATAAGGGAATTAGATCGATAGAAACTATTTTTATGAGGCATTGAATGGACGCTTGAAAGTCAAATAATCGACACGTTTAATTACGCGTAATGAGATATCGTACAAAATGCTTGTAATTTCTATACAGTAAATCATTTTTACTTTCTTCCGCGCTGGAAATAATGCCATTTTTTGCGCTGGCACTTTTATTTTGTCCCCGATAGTAACTGGTTTCTCTCTTCGCCATTACCTTCCTTTAAGAAGATTTACTTTAGCTATTATTTTACACTTAGTTGTTATTGTGTTATTGTCACTATCCGTTATGTAGCAATAACCACTACATTCCGGTCTACTAAATGAATACCTGTTTATCCTAAACTAAAATCATATTTTGTTAATGCAATTCTTACTTGTTTTTATTGTAAGGGTATTATTACAGTAAACTGCAGGGAACAAAGATTATGTCTTAATCAATACTTGGTAATATATACATTTTAATGCGGTATAGTGCTTTATTCAATAAAAAAAAGTCATATCGAGACTTCACTGACATAATGCATTTAGTCATATAAAACAATTTGCGGGAATTTCACATTTATAGCCTTTTTATTATTATAAATATTAAGGACAGTTATAGGCAGCATGTTTTGAATAAAATATTTTGTTCCAAATAAAAACATTAAGATTTATATATCAATCTTTAGCGAAATCAATTATGAGTTATGGTATTACCAGTTGGGGCCTTTCTTGTAAAACTAACATTGAAAAAATTCAATATTTACAAAACTCGACTCTTAAATTAATTAACAGATCAGCTAGAAGTGATAAGGAAGAGGTACCCGAACTTTTTGAAAAGCAAGGGTGCCTGTCCACAAATGCTATTCTATGGCTCAAATTTGTTACGACTTATATTTTTTTGCAAAACGTTATTAACTCTTTTTTTACACAATATTATTTTTGGTATGTGTATATATATTTACATATTTATACACACACAACTCTGGGTTTTATCCCAAGGGGGATAAAATACTTAACACTTAACCTCAATATCAAATACATAGATGGCGCTCCAAACGCGCTAGCGAAAGCTTTCCTTGTTTCATGACATATATACAAAAACCAAAAATGTCACCGATATGGATATTCGCTAATAAGCGGAATGGGGAATGTTGTAGAGTATCTACATAAAAGTGGCCACTTGAACCCAACCTATGACAGGTCATAAGCCCTGTAAACGCTCGAATATCCATAATCTTGAAACAAAAATTCTACCAATCTCTGTAGTGATATAAATAAAAAAAAAACCTTTTTTACTTGATACAAAATATTATGGAAGAGAATTTGTCCAGCTCCGTCCTAAATTATCATTACCTGTGACCAAGCTCCGACCTTTATTATAAAAATATGTCGAGAACATTTCAGAAATTGAGTTAAATAATAATAATATTTAACCTTTTGTAATTTTTTTATACAGAAAATATTTTGTTGGACTATTAAACTCATTAATTTGTTTCATAAAATTGTGTTCTAACGTCTTACATATTACAAACATACGAGTATATAAACATCTCACCAAAATTTTCGTGTCTAGGTGTTATACGTGTCTATATATTAAAACATTTTTTGTACTATTTTGAAACAAAATTCTTACAATTACTTTTACGTATATTTCATTTAGGTGTTTGTGGAATAAATTTTAACTGACACATCTTTATTCATTCAACAATTTTCGTATTTTTTTAATCACGTTTTTTTTAATTCTTTACTTTTATGAAATAAAACGTATTCATTTCATAATTTGGTTAATTTCCTTCGTGACATTGAATTTGAATAATTGATCAATTGAATTTAGTAAAATTAACATTACTCTTTGAAGGGATGGAAAATATTTTTGTGTCAAATCTGACAGAAAGCGTAATTCGTTTATCTTATGCACTTCCGCGGTGCATCTAAAATTCCACACTCCGCCACTTTCAGTTGAGACGTTAGAAATCTGCATCCGAGTGTGTCCGATGACGCGCGATGCATCTCTCGCAAAAAGTGGCTCATGACGCGGCCCATTGCGCAACCTTCGACTTTCTACACATCGAATAGTGCTCGGGCTCGAAATAATCCGGAGCCTTAAGTCGATGGCCTCCGAAGTCGGCCAACGACTGAAAACAAAGAACGATGGTAATGATTCGTATGGAGGAATGACCTCTGGTCTTCTCTACGATCGTCTTCAGGTGGATGACTCTCGTGAAAGTGAAGCTCTAGTTTTTTCAACAGGCAAATTGGATTAGTTTTACTTTTAGAAATTTACGTACAGAAATAATAGCGTTTGTGAAGCCGATTACCTGGCGATAGTGAGTGGTTGTTTTTATTATATTTGAAAGTTTTCTGAAAAAATGACAGCTGAAATGAGAACGGGTAGTGGTTGGGTCATCCGCACGTCTTTTTTTTTTCGCCATGCCAAAATATTTCCACTCACATGTAAAATTTACCTTTAAAATTTTTACCAACAATAAACAATTTTGTTTAATATTTTTGAATTTTTGTAGACATTTTGGTTAGAATTGGCCGATGATGTATGTAGTTTTTTATTTTTTTAGACATCAAAGTTAAATGGGTCTTAAAAGTTGCATTTTGGATCACATTGAACAAAAAAATTGTTTTAAAAAAAATTCATACTACTTTTGGCCCTCAATCGAGGTTTGAAGTTAATCGATGTCTAAATATTTTTTTAATTATCTCTAATTCTAAAGGCACTCTCTAAGTACCTATTACAATTCCTCTTTCTTCTCTAACTCATATGGTGTCCATGCGGCTCGACTGTGGAATCATCTCCCATCCACCATCAAAGATGTTACTACATTATCTCTGTTTAAATTACGTCTGAAGAAACATCTTCTTTCACTTCCTTAATTTCTCCTCCTTTCCTTTTCCCTCTTTTTTCCCATTTCCCATTGAGTAATAGTTTTGATTTAAGGTAATTTATAAACAAATACGTTTATTTCTATTTTTATATATCTCAAGCTTTTTAATCTTTGTTTTCTATTGAAGATGTTTGGTAACTTGAATTATAAAAATAAAACTATTATTTTATTGGATGGTTGGAAGAAATTGCCATTTGGCAATAAGCCCGCCAATATTAAAATAAAATTATGTACAAAATTTAATAAATAAATATATATTGCTAAAATTGTTTTTATGTCAGTAAAGATATAACCTTATCACGATACAAATTTAAAAAAAAAAAACACTTTTTAAAACTACCTAAATGCAAAAGCTGAAACCTTTATTATTGCGAGTGAGATTCATCTAATTGAATTATTTCACCAACATACTAGGCAACGCCTGAAATTTTTATTATTTCAATTTCTATACTTCTTCATGGACTCTAGACCAGCTCTTTAACTTCACAAACATCAACACATGAAAGAATTGAAGTAGTATAGATGTTCAAATATGGGCAGAATGCTAAATGCACACAGTGTGTAAAGTGGCCTCTTAAACCAGCCAATGACAAGTCATAATTTATTATATAAATAAAACACGAGTGATACTTTAATCCACAAATTTGGAATATCCAGTGACCGGTTTCATCGCTTTCGCGACATCTTCGAGACTGGTATCTTTATTAAAAAGTTAAATGTATTTATACAGAACAGAGGTAAGGGTACATAATTCAAAGTTATATGTAAGTAAATTAAATAAAGTTATTTTTATCTTAAGGGTCACTGGATATTCCAAATTTGTGGATTAAAGTATCACTCGTGTTTTATTTATATAATAAATTACAATGAACTTCCATCAAGAATTTTCACTTACAAACTTAAATGTTTTAGACAAGTCATAAGCCCTGTAGATGCCTAGACTTCTATATTGCCTTCTTTACAATATTCTTCATCTCTGTTGTAATATGTTTATCAAACTGTTAGTCGAAACCTTATTCCATGGGGTCGATAAGCTGGAATTCAATAAATACTGTGCTCTATAAACCATTAGATTCGGATAAGGGGACGATAAATAATCCTAGTACTGAAGTATTTACGTATATAAATTATTTGCATATGATATTCAGTATCTGTTCACGGAAGTACGGCCATTAGTGTCTCTCTGTAGTATTCGTGTCATTTGTAGATGAAATATTAAAGTGCAACTCTGGTTTGTAGTGGTTCTCTTAAGCTACTCTAATAAGGTCACTGTGCAAATTTCTATTGGGCCGTAAATGTTATCTACATAATATATTTTTGTCCTCTCTAATAGACGCAGTACTGGTTTCATAGCGGTAGTTAGTCGACCCAGCGAAAGACGCTTCTTGTCGGTCGAAAAAATTGTATGTAAAATGCGTTAAAATCGAAGAAAATTGTTTTCAACTATCACACACCTAAACACGTTTTTTTAACACTTTGAGACCGGCCGAATACACATAGAATTCACCCTGTGCCCGGTCCATTTTTGTAAAATTTCATGCTTTTGAAGGATTTCTTAAAAGTATCATAATTATGAAAATACTAGGTTAAATCAATTGAAACTTCGTATATTTATTTGAAATAATTAAATAAGTATTTTTTGTTTGACAGTTTTGCCAACATTGGCCTTTATGGAGAGCCACATTGCGCATTGCAATGTTCGCACATATACAGGGCCTCACTCCTTTTTCTGTGCTTTGTATCTTGGAGCCGTGTAAACACGTGATTATAATAACCATGCGTTGTGTCCCGGTCTCGTGTTTTCACGTGGTTTACCAGCAGAAAAGTGCTAATAAAAGTCACTAAATGTTAATAAAATCCACTTTTTTAGACAGCCGGTAAACCACGAAAAACACGGGACCGGGACACAACGCATAGTTATATAATCACGTGTTTACCCGGCTCCGGGGTACAAAGTGTTAATGGGGTCTACAATTTCAATCCTCAATGCGCTCAGTAGCTGCGAGGCCTGCTATAATCTAACCGCTATTTTTAAAATGTTTTTTTAAATTTATTTTAAAATCGTTTAAACACAAACTTTAATCGTCAAATCAAAACATAATGTAAATAGGTGCTAGTTTTCTTACCATCCCGTCCGTAAGATTTGTAGCTGGAAGACGTGATGTAATCTAGCTCATATCTGTTGAAATTGAAATACATCATAATTAAAAACGCGGATCTAGAATCCCGATCGTCCATGCGCTCTGTAGCTGCAAGACGTGCTTGGATATTTATTTTTTAAACAGCACCCTTTAGTTGAATTTCTTAAAAAACATCATCATCCCCTTTTCGCACCTAATGGTGCATAGAGCCCTGCATTGGTACTCCAATTGCCGAGTATCTTTTATTTACAATGTTTTGAGTTTGTACAAATGTTTGTAGACAGGGACTCGATTCAACCCCCTAAGGAGCTGTTAATATTAACGTAATACAACAGAGATGAAAAACGTCAACAGATGGAAAAATCGAAGGAATATAGATGATCAAATATAGGCAGAATGGTGAATGTTACACAGTTTGTAAAGTGGTCACTTAAACCAACCAACGACAGGTCATAAGCCCTGTGGATGCCTAGACTTCTATATTCTATTCTCCAAAATGTTATTCATGTTTTTTTGTATTATGTTATCTTATACTACATAGTATTTATGGTACATAGTATACTGTAATTTTTTTGTCAATTTTTGTTTGAATTTTTTGTTAAAAATTATGAGATTCTGCATAATATGTCCATGTACTTGTAGTTTTCTCCAACTAAACGGTTTGGGTAGGTAGAAAGAAATTGTCTTGAGGTAATATGCCCGCCCTTGATGGTCGATTAATATCAGACATAGTCAGCCGAATAAAACAAGCAAGAATAGTATTGAATAAGAAATCTAAGATTTTTAAATCAAACAATATAATATAAGGATTATATTTGAAGCACTAACTTTGTGGTTATTCATTATAATAAAATAAATAAAACAATTTTGTTTTTAACCACTAATTTTTATTTTCCACTGACCGGTTTCAAAGCAAACAAGCTTCTTCGTCAAGAATAGAAAATAATCACAACTTCAATAAAGACACCGGATTAAAAGTACATGTTGAAAATAAAATATTAAAATTAGACAACTTAGAAATCTTAAAAATTAAAAAAGCGATTCATAATAAAAAAACAATAATTAATAACCAAATAAACAATAATTCTTTTAGTCCTCTCCTGTCTTACTTTGAAAATAATGATATCAAATTACCACCCGTGTAAAGAAAAGACGACTTGATTTATAGAGTCCACGTGTAGTATTTAGTGAACATGATAAAAATAAAAAAAGGAAACAATTCATTAGTTACGTAAACCTTGACGAAGAAGCTTGTTCGTTTTGAAACCGGTCGGTGGAAAATAAAAATTAGTGGTTAAAAACAAAGTTGTTTAATTTATTTAATCAAACAATATAAGCTTAAAAAAAACCTCGTCAAAACTCTGGTCTGGAGTTTAATATTGAATGGAAGCAAAACGTGGAATATCGGACAGGCAGAACGGAGGTGGAACGCTTTAGAGTTCGATATGTGGTGCTACAGGCGCATGCTCGGGATTCATCGTTCGGAATTTTAGGAACACCGAGGTATTTAACAGGGCTGGGGAGCTAAATGCTCGCTCCATAAAGTTGAACAATAGCGAGCCAAATGGATAGGCCATAACATAAGACACCCAGGCCTGCTTTTTACGATTGTGGAGGACAGCTTCGAAGGTACAAATTACTGAGGACGACCCGTTTAAGCTTCATGGGCTAAATTATCTCCGACATGCGTTGTCCAGGTGGACAGGTGGTGACCCACGAAGAAGATATGTATATAAATTGTTAAATAAAAAAGTATCTTAATCATTTTTGTTACCTTTTGGGTACCAGTCCAGGGGCTATAAAATATTCTAGTTTGAAAACACCCATTTTTTTTATTCGTTTTATTAATAAATTTCATAAAAGGTACATGTTTTAAAAAAACTCTATACATATCTACTTTTACACATCTAGTAAATATTATCACTGTAACTCTCCAAAAAAAGAGAGTTACTCTTGTGCTTGGAGAGTGTCTTACACTGTTGTAGTTGTTTATTTATAAGAGTTTATCTAATTTTAAAAACGAGTACATGAGAAAAAAAAAACATAGGATGTATAAAGAAAAAACATTAAACAATAATACATTCATACTAATTAAAATTTAATGTAGTTTTAAATTAATATTTCGTATCCATGTTGGGATGAGAACCCGAGACCTCTTGCGTGGTAGGCAAGCGCGCTGATCATCACACTACGAGGCCGTGGCTTACAAAAAATGGCGCTATATAAATTATCCAAATATATTTTCAAATATATCTTTAGTCATACGGCACGTCAGAGTGAGTCGAGTACAGAAACTGCATAGCATAGTATTGAGATGTGGTAGACTAATAGTCGCCTTTGTAGGCGTGTGCGACATTACCATACACCCCCACTCCTTCTACACCCTCCCTCCCCCCTCCCCCCCTCCCCTGCATCGAGGCTCGTGGCATACTTGGCGTACGGTGAACCCTTTATTTGTAAACACAGAACTCGACAACTGTGGCAAAGTCATTGTTTTCATCATCATCATCACCACTGCTTTGTCCACACCCGATGGTGCATAGGGCACTGCATTGGTACACCAGTCGCAGCGTATCCTGATCATTTCTAGTTATAATAATAAAAATACATTAAAAATATACTTTTTATCCAGTTTTATTTATAATTTTTACCAGTGACCGGGTTTTCTCGTGACCGACATTGTCAGACTGGTGAGAGACTAATCAAATTTATGTGACATAAAAATGCTAGCATGGGTGATAAAAGTGCATAAAAGGTGCATTAAAGTGCAGTGATGATCACAGGGAATAAAAGGGCTTGAATTAATATAATATAAGTTTTGTTTGAGTGTATGTAATAAAAAAAGATGTTAAATATGTTATTTTATGAAGTTTTATAGTAAAAATGTGTTTGAATCAAATATATTTGAATTTTATTAAAACTTTAACAAGAGCCGCTGCAATATGGAAAATAAAGGTTGGTTTAGGATCATAAGTCAACAACTCTTTTATTTTTAGAGGTATATAAAAAAAGAAAATACACCAATCTAAAATTGTCTTAAAAGCTTCAGATGAAACAAATGTAATTATGATATTTTTATTTTCATACTATAAAATATTAAAAATAACTTTGAAAACATAAAAAATGGTGTTCATTTGATTATATTATGTATACAAATGAATTATATAATGTCGATGGGTTATTATTATTATAAAATGTCAAACACCAATAATTGATTTAAAAATGAATAACAAACTAATTCGAAAATATATTTCATAAATTGTCTACACTTGATACCGTTGGCGGTTTTTGGTTTTCTGACTTTTAACAAAATTTTTACAATAACTTCTAATTTTTATCAATGTTTTTAATGAATACCTAGACTACAAAACAACATGAAAGCATGAGAAAACGTAAGTAACAGTCAATAGTCTCGATAAACTATTTTTCTTTCTTAAAAAAATATTATTTTATTGTATAATTATTTAAATGGATATATGAAGAAAAATAAATAAATGTTTAAGTTCAACAATATTTTGAGTTTGTCCAAATTTTTGTAGACAAGGACTGGATTCAACTCCCTGGGGAGCTGTTTATATTTACATTTTACAACAGAGATGGAGAACATTTAAGAGAAGGTAATATAGAAGTCTAGGCATCTACAGGGCTTATGACCTGTCAATGGCTGGTTTCAATGTCAATGTAGGTGAAATAATTCAATTAGATGAAGCTCACCCGCATAAATAAAGGTTTCAGCTCTTTAACTTCACAAACATCAACAGATGAAAGAATTCAAGGAATATAGATGTTCAAATATAGGCAGAATGGTAAATGTTACAGTGTGTAAAGTGGCCACTTAACCCAGCCATTGACAGGTCATAAGCCCTGTAGATGCCTAGACTTCTATATTACTTTCTCTTAAATGTTCTTCATCTCTGTTGTAAAATGTTAATATAAACAGCTCCCCAGGGAGTTCAATCCAGTCCTTGTCTACAAAAATTTGGACAAACTCAAAATATTGTTGATAAATTACCTGGTCAATGAAGAAGTATAGAAATTGAAAAAATAATATTTTCAGGCGTTGACTAGTATGTAGGTAAAATAATTCAATTAGATGAATCTCACCCGCATAAATAAAGGTTTCAGCTCTTTAACTTCACAAACATCAAAAGATGAAAGAATTGAAGGAATATAGATGTTCAAATATAGGCAGAATGGTGAATGTTACACAGTGTGTAAAGTGGCCACTTAAACCAGCCATTGACAGGTCATAAGCCCTGTAGATGCCTAGACTTCTATATTACCTTCTCTTAAATGTTCTTCATCTCTGTTGTAAAATGTTAATGTTCAAGTTATTTTATGATATTTAAAAGATGAACGTTTCAGATATATATATGTATAATATTTTATACCTATTCCTCCAAAGTTTAATAAGAAATTAACTTTTAAAGTTATGAAGTGAACAGATTTAAAATGGTATCCGTAAAAAAATACAGTTTGTGGCATTGAAAAAAATGTATTATATTTACTAAATTTAAAATTCTATCATTTGTTTATAGTTTGACTCTTAAACTATTTGAAAATATGTTGAAATTTGCAGTAGCAACATTGGTAAAAATCACTTATGATGCCGTTGTTCTACCATTTTCCATAGTGCGCTGGTTGGTAGTTCCTTCGACAGCCATGTCCCCGGGCCCTGAGAAATTGGTTTAGTCTCCCACCAGTCTAACGATGTCGGCCACGACGAAACCCGGTCACTGGTAAAAAGTATAAATGAAAGTAGAATAACTCTATGTACGTATTTTTTTAATTATAATTAAAATGCAGTTTCACCAAAAAATGTCAGTAAAAAAACTCAATATATTGATCTTAGGCTTAGGTGCCAGACTAGGGAATATAAAATATCCTAGTGTAAAGACACTATTTTAAACCAATATTTCATGCCGGCCTCCATAGCGTAGTGGTTATTTATTTATTTTTATTTTTATTTAATGCACAAAATACACAATTTTACATGGACACAATTGTATGTTTTTTATATCCCGATTTATATTATTATACTATTTATTGACATATTAAAACAATATACAGGTAATCAAAAAAAATATGCAAAATAATCAAAACTATATACAAAATGTACAAAATAATATTAGAAAAATAAAAATAATAAAAATTTATGGTTAAGACGTTGATACGTTGACATGGAAGGTTCCGAGTTCGATTCCCGGTGAGAACACAAAAAAAACATTTTCTCAAGCCTGGATGTTCTGTGATGTAATTCACCACTGTAATTGAACCTCCTGGACTGTTGTGGTACAAACAAATGTATATAAGAAGAATGAATGTCAACCATGTCGGAAGTTAAACCCGAGACCTCTTGTATGGTAGGCAAACGCGCTGACCACTACTGTACGAGACAGACGCAGCGTATAAACGATAAAAAAATTAAAAATAACGTTTTTGAGAAAGGGGTATAAAAAAATCTAGGCACAAAACAAAATAAACATAAAAACCTTCACGCTTTTTTAAGCCGGTAAGGCCGGTAAGGGTAAGCAAAAAGGATTGAACAACACATTACTCTGTCTTTGCATACATACCTCGCTTCCTTTACATTCATACATCTTATAATGCACGCACGCCGATTATTCATACTTTCGACATGACCGTATCTATGTAATTGTAGAATTTGTTCATGGACGTACGGTACACACAAACGATAAAAAAATTTGAAAAACAGAAAAAGTGCCGACACAGAAAATTTCATTTCTATATTTTTTCTTAAAAATAATAAAATCGGTTCAGTTTTGGGGTGTGGAAAATGAGACAGCGAAATGTCGATTTTGTCAATTTCAGCTAGGTATAATTGTTCCCGGTGTCTTTTTTTTGCAGAGAATATGGAAGGGATTTGCGAGAGAGTGTCAGAAAAATAATGTTCAAATACCCATTTATTAAAGTTGTCTGGCACCGCGTACCTCTAAAGCCACTGCTGGGTGGATCCACTCACCCCAGTTGAAGCGATAGTTATAAACGCTGATACCACCGTAATACACGTTATTTTATTTTTAGTTTTCTTTCTATATTCTAATTAATTTTATTTGTAAATAGATTTTTTGTCAGACACTAGACGTAAAAAATAGTTTTGGTGATAGAACACCTTTGGACCAAACAAATAAAGGTTATTCGTGTTTAGTAAAATGTTTACTGTGTACAAGATATAATTTTTTTTTTTTCAAGTGATTTCACTTTAGTTTACTAAAATTTTACTTAAGCGGCCTTTTTTTTTTCTACAGCAAAAAGGCATCTTTTATAAAACTTTATAAGACAAAAAGAATGAAATCTATCGCATTCTCGTAAGTATTTTTAGTTCATTATTTTAAGTACGAAAATAGCTTCCAAAATCGCCTATTTTAATAATTTTTTAAGATCTTGGTATTTTTCTTCATGGTATTTCATTAACTTATTAAATTACTTACGATAAATAGAATATTTTTTTGTGTAATTAAGTGTAAGATATTTTATTGTTATAGATAAAGAAAAATAAGAAAAAAACATTTTTTATCCATCAAAAATAATTTTAGGCAACTAAAGCGAAATCAAAGGGTAAAAAACAATAAAAAAATTAATATCCCGTAAACAGTTAACATTTTACTGAACGTAATTAACCTTTATTTTATAGGTCTAAGGGTGTTCGAACACCATATTTTTTTTTACGTCTAGTGTCCGGCTATCCTGTACATAATATATTAGTTATTTCTATTTAATTTAAAAACATTTTTTTGTTTAAAAAATTACAACAGGGATGGAGAATACCTTAAATAAAGGAATATGGAAGTCTAGGCATTTACAGGGCTTATGACCTGTCATTGGCTGGTTTACGTGGCCACTTTACACACTGTGTAAAATTCACCATTTTGCCTATGTTTAAACGTGCATATTTCTTCAATTCTTCCATTTGTTGATTTTAGTGAAGTTAAAGAGCTGAAACCTTTATTGTTGTGAAGAAAATCACCTGACTGAATTATTTCACATACTAGGCAACGCCTGAAAACAATTGTTCAATTTTTAAACTTCTTCTTGGACCAGTTGGTTTCATTTTTCACGGTTTCACAAACATTTTTTTGTAATTCAGTAAAATTATTGTCTGTGCACTATTAGCCTTTTTATTAAAATAAAAAAATATTACAATCATTATTAAATAAAAAAAATATTCGTAACCCTGTAGTTACATATGAGTACTCCAACTTTGTTGAATTAATTAATTAGTGCATCATTGTTATTCCATATTTCGGTAAACAATGATGAAACGATGCTTAAAGTTGTATAAAAAATGGTGTCACGTTTATTTATGTTCTGTAAAGTAGAATTTATTCGGTCAGAAACTCGTGTGTAATAAGATTTTATTGAATTAATGAGTAGGTAGATATTTATCGTGAATATTTTGTCCTGAATGGCCAGCGATAATGTTAAGACCGGACCAAAAGTGCATCAGCGCTATCAAAGTTCAGTACCGTAGGTGTTTTTTTTTAAACAAAAAAAGTTAATGGAGACGCTTGTTGCACTAATTTTGTGATTCGTTGCTATATTTTAGAGGTATAAATAAAATAACTTTTTTTTATAAACCATGTTTTATTCACAAAACCGACTAAATTATTATATAGCCCGGAAGAGAGCAACGTGTAGTTGCCGAAACTATTTGGTTCTGTGAATAAAAAGTGGTTCATAAAACAAAGAAGACTGTTGTCATTCTGTGCCTTGGTTGTCCCTTTGAAAGTAGGAGGAAACTTACAAATTTATGCAAATGACTTACTCAGAGGTCTTTCTGTGTCCGGGCGGATTGAAAATACAGTCATGTGTGCGGAATAGAATAAGAATCCAGAAAAGTGCTTTCGACTTGGTGGTTACTTTCAGCTAAAATTCCTGAACAACGTCGTACCAAGGGTCACAAACACCTCTGGCACGATTTGAATTTTGCGCCCTCCCAAAACTTATTTTCTAGGAAGAGACAGAAGGAGAAAAGAAGGCTGTGGATCTGAAAAGTGCGCTCCCCGGCAGCATTGCGCCGGGCCAGCCCTTAGCTACAACGCTGATCCTGAATAAGGAAATCGAGTGAAGGTTCGATTCCTGGGAAGGTCGACATTTATTTATTTATTTATTGTGGATAACTTATATAGCGCCATTTTCGTAATAAAATACCTCAAGGGCGTTTTACATGGTGATTCTATTGTTTTTACATGGTGACATGGAATAGTGATTAAAATATTTGTTTTACACTGCAATATTTCAAGTACATTACTTTCAAGTAACAGATGATCGATATACGTAGTATTTGGTGTACCAATGCAGTGCCTTATGATGATGATGATGTACTCAGAGAAATACAGGCTGACTGCGCTCTAGCACTAACTCTGTCTGCTCCAAGGTCTGAGAGGGGGGCGATTACAATCGGAAAATTCGGAAGCTATAATTTCACAAATTATTTAATTATTTTTTCACAGTTTTTTTTTTAAAGATAAATTCTCCGGGGCAATTACGATAATACCTTATCAACCTTTTAACTTCAATTTTTGAGGTAAGTGTATTAATAACTATCGAAAACACCCGAACCTGCTAGAGATGAGTATTTTGGTTATTTAAAAAAAATAACAGTAATAGTAGCCGTTTTGAAATGAATTTCATGAAACGGTTTCTCTGTAGCAGTTTAGAGCAGCGTTGGAAAAAATACAATGATACAAGCCACTACTGAAATAAAAAATATTTACAAAAATATATTAAACTGTTGCTTGTAATGAAAAACTAGTCAAGATACGAGAAACTGCTTTTAAAATAACAGTTTGGAAAAGTGTGGTTGAAACCCACATTTTTTAGCCACCTTCCTGGGAATTTTCCTTATCTGTGAGATGACAGGTAGCCATAGTTGTGCTAACTCTACTTTAAACTGTTGAAGCAACTTATTTTTGAATCGATAATACGGATTAACTTGTAACCTAAACAAGATAAAGTGTTCTAAAATAACTGTTTAATTTTTACACTAACGTACACATGTCTACGCGTCATGGAAATGACCAAAATCATGTTCAAGAGAGCGCGCGCTTTGCTATGACTGTAATTTATTTGCATTTTAAATCGGTAAGATGATGCTTTTTTTTATCACAGAAGCCAATTTAAAATATCAAATAATATTTTTTTTTGACATTAAGCGCTGAGTAAAGTGGCAGTGAAGATAGCAGCGACAACTGTATAAAGCAGTTTCTATGGTGTTAGACTGAGAAAGATGCATGAGATACGAATGAACTTGCAAAACGAAGGAAAAACATACTAAGAGGTCTATATTAGAGATGAACGTTTCGGTTTTTTAAAAGAATCAGTAGTAAAAATTACCTTTCACAAATTAAACTGTTTTGTTAAACGATTTCTAAATAGTAGTTTACAGCAGCGTGCGTAAAAAAATCTGGCACAAGCAGCTGCTGAAATAGTTTCACATATGAAACTGTTCTAAAATAATAGTTTGGAGAAGTGTGGGCAAAACCCGTGGCCATTCATCCTACCAAGATCACACTTTTCGTTAGCTTATGGAGTCACGGCCATAAACGTGGGGTGACAATTTGCTCTCCTAGCAGCCACCCCCCTTAGGATGGCTTTTCGCTAACCATTATTACACACGCTGCTTTAACTTTAAGCTGTTATTTTTAGACACAGTTTCACGAAGCAATACAATTTGTGAATTAATATCCTAACTCGTTTTCCTTTGCGGTAACAGTATATATTTTTTTGTGAAACTGTTTCAGCTGTTTTGGAAGATTAACTGTTTCCCATGTTTTTAACATCTCTAGTCTTTATTTTTTCCGCACTCAGAAAGTGATACATTTTTTACTTAACTCTTGTGTGGCTGTGATGTCGCACTAGTCAACATAGGACAAAAGACTTGATATTTTTCTCTTATTTTTTAATATGACGAACTCGTGTTTTTTGTAATCTTCAAATGGACATTTCACACTGAATTTGGAGAGTAAAATTTGTATAACTGTGCTGGATGTTAATACAAAAAATATGTATCTTTACTACGCGAGGAATGAATGTCCGCTAATTCAACAATACATCTGTATAAGAGAGAGCACGAAGATAGAACCCATAACAAGGAAGACAGAGACGCTGTTCTGTGGCGGGTATCGGGTAAAACATATTCAGTCTTCAGTCGGTTGAAGACAGTGATAGGGGACGCGCACGCGTAATTTAAGCGGCATATTTATGATTTTTAATTTATTTTGCTACAACAGGTCTAAATTATATGATTATTTGCATAAATTATGGGAAAATAATTATTAAATAGTGTGTCTCTAGGTTTTTTTTCAAATGTCTTAACTTTAGAATATTCCGTCTTTTACTAGTGGTTATACGATGTTACACCACCGCGCGCGAATGAATTATTTACCGCAGTATTTTAAGAGTTAATAACTCTTTCTACATTTCTTTTTTGGTGCATCGTGGAAAGTAAGTTTTTTACTTTCACGTAACGTCACTGGATACCTGAGATAAAGAGGCGTTCGCATGAAACTTTTGTGCGGAGAAGTACTGAAGAAGTGCAATCATGTACAACTTGACCCGCGATTGCTAGTCGCAGATATTGCAATTGGCGCCGATCCAAAATTATCCAAGGCCAGAACTTGCGACAAGGTGGCGTGACAATCAAAAAATAATTACTATCGAAATGTTTTTTTTCGGTCAAATTAATATTTTATTTACTTTATTTTATTTTATTTATTTATTAACGGACATTGTCCATGCATACAATTTATAAGGTTTAAATATTACAATAAAAGAATAGTTTAAAACATTAAAAAATAAAAAAACGAAAGAAGCATTGACAAACATAAGGGACATCGAGATAAGATCTGGACTATTTATTTAGTGCTCGTTTAAATCGTTGTTAACTTAAACCAAAAAAGTCCAGATCTTGTCTTGAGTTAACAATACGACAAAGACGGGTCATTGGAGAATTTAGGCCATAGTTTGTTCTATGCTGATCGATGAACAGTACTTCATTGTTTCTCAATCTACGAGTCGGAATATTGAATTTTATTTGTCCCAGTAATGATGGAACATCGATTATACCATTTAGTATGCCGAACATATATATGGAGTCAATATTAGTTCTACGTTTTTGTAGACTAGAAATATTTAACATTGACTCTATTTCAGCATAAAAATAATTATCTCTCTTAAATATTACCATTTAATGGCCAATGTTTGACGCTAGCCTTTGGTTTTGCTTTATTTTAAACCTTCATATTTTAACGCATTTTTCAAAATAAAAAAACATCCGTGGTAATCAACATATTACAACAGAGACAAAAAACTTTTTAGAGAAAGGAATATCGTGAGTATATTGAAAAAAAAAACGATAAGAAAATATGCGCATTCGACTAAATGAGGCAGTTTTTAACGCTCTAAAAATTAGCAAAATACACTAAGTCATTTAAAATTTCATATATCTGTAGTTTAAATAATAAATTTAAGGTTAAGTCGTATACCAGGTATTTTATTCAGGTTAAAAACTTTAAGTAACTTAATATAAACTTAATATAATATAAGAAACGGAAAAATTGAAAACATGTTCTTAAATGAGAACTTAACATCGTACTATATTGAAATAAAATATAAAAGAGTAAAATTGGAACAAAACTTAAATGCTTTAATTCTCAAACCAAGGATTAAAGTTTTTTGCTAGTATACCCACGATATAGAAGTTTAGGCATCCACAGGGCTTATGACCTGTCATTGGCTGGTTTGAGTGGCCACTTGACACACTGTGTAACATTATATTTAAACAACTTTATTTTTTCAAATCTTCCATTTGTTGATGTTTGTGAAGTTAAAGAGCTGAAATATTTATTGTTGCGGGTGAGATTCACATGATTTTCAGGCGTTGCCTAGTATGTAGGTGAAATAATTAAATCATATGTCTCTCACCCGCAACAATAAAGGTTTCAGCTCTTTTACTTTTTAAACGTCAACAGATGGAAGATTTGAAGGAATATAGATGTTTCAACACAGGCAGAATGGTGAATGTTACACAGTGTGTAAAATGGCCACTCAAACCAGGCAATGAAAAGTCGTAAGCCCTGTGGATGCCTACTCAAACAAACACAACAAACAAACAAACCCCAAACCCCAATAGAGGGTTAAATTTACGCCTTGTCTACAAAAATTTGGATAAATTCAAAATGTTGTAAAAAAATATATAAAATACTGCTTAAAAATGAGTAAAAATTAAAAATATTTTTTCAAAATAATTTTTTGTTTTCATTTCATTATTTTTATTTATATTTTTATGGGTTTTATATTATGAGAGTTTTTCTAACATTACAAATAGTGCAGGGCTCTATACAGTTTTTTTTATATTAACTTTATATATTTTCTATACCATGTTCCGTTGATTTAAATATGTTATTCAAAATAGATTTTTATTATAATAGTAGATTTTTGGCATTGATCTAACAGTTTTTAGCGTTTTCATGGCGTTTGTCAAAAAGTTTTAACAAAAAGTCTTGTTGTTTATGGATCCTTTGAATGTCTTGAAATCTTGTTTTTAGTTTTATCTGCTCATTAGTTGAGTTTCTTGACTTTTAATCCAGCTCCGATATTATATCGCGTCTGGGAACGCGCGGGTGCCAGTTGCTATGCGCTTGAAAACAGTTTTTAAAAAACAGTTCTAAAAATATATTTTTTTAAAATAAACACTAGGTTTGATACCGTTATGTTTGTGATTTGATCTCGCGTATATTTTGATTACTATTTTAAGTGGCCACTTTATAAACAGTGTAATATTCACCATTCTGCCATGCTTCTGAACATCTGCATTTACTCAACTTTTCCCCCTGTTGAAACAATATCTTCTCTGTCTTTTCCCGGGGAAACGGCGTAATGGATTGTTATTAAAACATAAAATTTTATGGATGTACATATTATAACATTTTGAATGTGTAGTTAAATGTTCGAATATTTAATGGTGCAAAAAAAAGCCATGAGAATTAATATGTGATGGACAATAGTAAGCATTTAAATATTTTCACCTCAAAAAAAAAAAAAATATTTATCAGGGTATTTTTATTTATAATATTAGAAATCAAACACCGATTTTAGTCTTATTAACACAGGGTATTTTTATTTAATGGGATAATTCGGGAATAACGTCAAAAAATAAATTGGTTTAATTTACTGATCTATTTTTTTTTTTAAACGATCTTCCTCATTTAACGTCCTGTAGCTCTAGAACTCAATTTTAGCGACACCAAAGTAAGAATGAAATATTTTTGTTACACGCCCAATATCTTCGCTGTTTCTTTCGAGTTATTTAAAATAACATACCTAATGTGTTTACTCATTGATATTCAAGATAAAATTAAATTATGATTTAGATAAGACCCCTTCGCAGGTATAAAATAAATTAACTGTAAAAATAACGGAAACAAATTTTTAGGAATCTCTTTTTCCTGCTATTAATTTCATATTAATGAAAACATTTCATTGCTCGCTCCGTATTTGAAATGTGGTGCTGGAGGCCGGCGCTACGCGCTCTGTGGACTGCAGAACGCACAAAACGTCTCCATTTAGGAACCATCAAAATGCCTAAAACATGTTGAAAATAATTTCGTCCTAATTCGGATATTCCGTCAATCCTAGATATAAATAAGAAAGCCCAGGGGACCGGGACATTTTCCTTTTATAAAGAGGTCTAAAGATATATTATGTATCTTTTTTGGGTGATACCGTGTATGTTGGATTTGATCCGACGTTTCGGCTACCATTGCAGGAGCCAACGAATAGAAATGTGCCTACTGCCGGCTGCGACACAGTACAAATTACTAGTACATAAACATAATTATTCTTTCCTACAAAACAAGAAATGTGCCTACTGCTGACTGTGACACGGTACAAATTACTAGTACTTAAACACATACATTTCTCTATAAAACACACAGTTTTCCCTGAAGATGGCTCCTGCAATGGTAGCCGAAACGTCGGATCAAATCCAACATACACGGTATCACCCAAAAAAGATACATAATATTGATAACAGTGACCGTGAAAACCTTCGCACCTAGGTCTAAAGATATTCATGGTTTCTTTCACAGATGTCTACAAATATAACCAGGCTTTCCATTCCTGTTATAAATATAGTACTATGTACATATGTACAAGAGGTACAAAAAATACGAAATTACATGACATACTTTAAGCACACACGCATGTACTAGGTAAAGAGGTTACAAAAATTTGTTACGATTCACCACTCCGTCCACAATTTTGAAAAAAATAGATATTGATGTTATCGGGTGCAAGGTCAATTCTACAAAACAGCCAGACCGCTTTTATACAAAAAACTATATTAATCATTAACATATTACAACAGAGATGAAGAACATTTAAGAGAAGTTTAACTTTACAAACATCAACAGATGAAAGAATTGAAGGAATATAGATGTTCAAATATAGGCAGAATGGTGAATGTTACACAGTGTGTAAAGTGGCCACTTAAACCAGCCATTGCCAGGTCATAAGCCCTGTAGATGCCTAGACTTCTATATTGCCTTCTCTTAAATGTTCTTCATCTCTGTTGTAATATGTTAATATAAACAGCTCCCCAGGGAGTTGAATCCAGTCCTTGTCTACAAAAATTTGGACAAACTCAATATATTGTTTATATTAATCATCTTCGGAAAAAGGTGTCGATCACAAAAACAGCATTTCTCAGTTTGCAGAAAACACCCACAGCACTAGAAAAATCTTACGGTACTTTAAAAATCATAAAACCTGGTTAAATACATTATAGAATTCTTGATTGTAATACATAAAAAAACTTATGTATTCATTGTTTATCATTTGTTAAAGTCAAAAACATTCCACTTGTTGTGTAAATTTAGTAATTCACTCTTTCTCACAAAATGGCCATTATTTTATTTATTTTATTTTATTTAGAAAACATACAGTCATACAAAATCAGTATTAAAAACAACAATTTTTTAACATAAAAAGACCAATTAAGTTTTCATAAATTAAAAAGATATAAACATTAAATGTGACAAAAAATAAAAAATAAATAAGAATTTTAAGTGAAAAAAAGGATAATTGTTGACATTTGCGTTTTCCATGGAGGTAATAAATTAAAATAAATAAAAATACCGAATGTACACTCCGAGCCATCCACGCACACACATGAACGCACATATAAAACATACACAAACATATACATTACATGCGGCACATATACATAGCATAAACCACTCAAGATGTACATTCAGCAACTATCCCAAATAATCGACCCCATGAAGAAATTTTCTGTACAAATGCAACGTGCAGTTAAAAATGTCTACATCAATACTGAGTCCGTTATAATTTCTACAGGTACGTCTAATGAATGAATTCGAGGTATAATTGTTTTTACAAGTTGGTACATAAAAAAGGGAATTTAATCTAGTATAGCGAAGAGGACAACGGAAACCAATATTTTGTAAAAGATACGGCGAATCAACTATGTTATTGAGAATTTTGAAAAGAAAAATTAAATCATATCTAAGGCGCCTTTTTTGTAGTGATTCTATATTAAAATTGATCAAAGATGCGCCGTAATCATTTTCAATGTTACCAAAACGATATTCCAGGCTCCTTATAAATTTCTTTTGAATGTTTTCAATTTGATTAATATATACATTATATTGAGGGGACCATACTAATGAAGCGAATTCGAGTTGACTTCGCACATAAGTATAGTAAAGAAGTTTTAATGTATTTGGTGATGAGAATGGCTTGGAGATTCGTAAGATAAACCCTAGAAGTCTGTACGCCTTATCTACTATTGTATTTATGTGATCTCTAAATAAAAGCTTATCATCCATCAGTACACCCAAATCTCTTGCTTTCATTGAACGATTGACAATTTTCCCAGATAGTTTGTAGTCAAAAAGTATACTTTTTTTCTTTCGAGTAAATGACATGACAAGACATTTATCAGAATTTAATAATAACTGATTGTCCTTGCAATAGTAACAGATTCTATCTAAGTCAGCTTGAAGAACTTCGCAATCATTTATTGAAGACACAATTTTAAATACTTTATTGTCATCAGCGTATAGCAAAAAATTTGAGTTTTGAATGCATAAACTTATATCATTAATATAAATAATAAAAAATAAGGGTCCAAGATGCGAACCTTGAGGGACACCTGATGGGATTGGTTTAAATGATGAATTAAATCCCTTGAGTGAGACCGATTGACTGCGGTTATTAATGTAGGAACATATCCAACGATACAGATTCCCCCGTATACCAATGTTCCAAAGCTTGCGAAGTAAGACCGAATGACTTATTTTATCGAAAGCCTTTGAATAATCCGTATATAAAATTATCTTATTTTCACTTTTCTATGGCTGGCTGCTTTTTGTTTAACTACGTTCTATTGATAACTTACGCTGACTTCCGACGCAGAGACTAATTTGGGTGCACGTACATTAGGGTGGGCCAAAAAAAAATATTTTTTCGAATATTGAACTGAAAGGGGTCTAAAACGTTGCCTTTTGGATTACTTGGAATGCAAAAAATGTCAAAAAAATATTTGATACTACTTTTGGCTCTCAACCAGAGCTTGAAATTTTAAAAAAAGTATTTTTTTGCGCTAAACCGGCTGTCATTTCGTATTTAAGTAAAAAAATCAGTACAATTAAATTTTGTTATGTGCATTAAACCTTTTTAAATAAGCATCAAGGGTGAGTTGCACTTTATTTTGTAATAAATGGCTACCTTTTTTTCATGAGCTATTGTTTTCGTCAGTTTTTTTCGTTGTTTTTACCAGGCGTTCAACGGGATCAGTTCCGCGGAGTGTAAACTTTTTGCATTTCAATAGTTTTAAAACGTGTTTCAATTTGTTATGCGATTAAGTTATATCTTAACCAACAATTATCTTTTATAACAATATAAATGACCAACAAAATGTTCAGATAGTTTTAAACTTCAAATCTCGGTTGCGGGCCATAGTAGTATGAATGGAATATTTTTTACGTTCAATGTGATCAAAAATGCAACTTTTTTGACCACTTTCACTTTGATATCTAAAAAAAATAAAAAAACTTCATACATCATCGGCCTACTCTAACGTACATATAACAAAACAAAAAAAAAAATAACAGAACTTTTCAGCAGGTCCTCTAGCATTGACGCTGCGGCTACATCTGCAAATCAAACGCTCTTTTATAGAGGTCACGGTTTCGGCTCTCTCCAATATAGAGGTCAGGTCAAATAGAACGACTCTCTTATACAGAGTTTTCCCGTTCTCTTTTAAAGACCTTGATATTACGTCCAGGCCTCTTATACCCAGGTTTGACTGTTCCGCGAGAAAGATCGAGGAGTCTTTTGAATCTGATATTTACAAGGACAGTTGAGGAAAACCAAGGACAGTCTGCTACGGGATGAACTGAATAAATAATACACGGTTTTCAGGGCCAGACTGCGAAACTTCAGAGATCCATTCCTCATGGTAAGCTTTTAAAAAAATCCTTATAAGTTGTTTCCAAAAATTATCTCAAAATGTAGTAAATCCTTAATTTCTCGGATAAGCAGTCCTTCCACAAACCCCTACCCCTCTCCTACCCTTGTCCGCGTCTAGTGCGTATCGCTTCGTTGGTCAAATACGTTTTTATCGCAATTTTTTTTTGTCGGGGAGAGGAAGGGGTTTTGCGGACGGGTTGCTGGTCCAAGAAATTAAAAATTTACTCCATTTTGAGACCATAATTTAAAAAGAAAAAAGTACTTTTTGGAAATTTTTTATAAAGATATTTTTTTAAGCTTACCATGAGGAATATTCCTCTGAAATACTGACTCTGAAAAACAGGGATGAAAGTAGGCTAAATGCTGTCGAAATATGATCTCTCAGGCGAATGTGAGGTAAAACTATGTACCGTAGATGCACACATGTCGAGATCCGACATTATAAAAATAACTTACATTATTCAAATGCTGTAAAAATAACTGACTTTTCGTATTTTATTTACCTACTTTGAAATAATACCTTTTGTTTGATTGTTTTTTGCCCAAAGCTGTTATAATTTTTGAAAATATTTCATTTTATCGTTATTTATGTAGAATAACTAAACATTAAATGATAGGTGTTGATAGAATATTTTTATTAGCGTATTAAGTATAATGTAATTCAACACGTAAAAAACAAATATATTTGTTAGATACATATTTGTAAGACCTACATATTAACTTTTGTAATCAAATGCTTTAATTGTAATGCAAAAATCCTCTGAGCGCATATAATAAATTACGTCAGGTTGAAATAAGCATTATCGACAAAATAAAGAAAGAATCTCCGCGTCGGTTTGGACAAGTAGAGCGAATGGACTGTGAAAGGACAGCGAAAGGACGGCTTAAAAGATTTACGAAACGAACGTTGATGGATGCAGAAATAAAGGAAGACCGAGAAAGACATAGCACGACCAAATCTTTAAAATATTTATAATGAACATGTCGAAAATCGGTATAATCAGCGTGCGTGCATGAGAAGTTGTATGAACGTAAAGAAAGCGAGATCAGTATGCAAAGGCAGAGAGATATGGCATTCTATTCTCTCGGCCTACCCTTACGGGAAAACGTCGTGATGGGTTGTTGTTGTTTATCAAGGCCCTCATTGAACACTGCCCTTTACTTGGCCCAGGCTGGAGTTGTACAATATACCAAGTACTTGATATCTCTGGAGACCACGACGATGAAGATATATTTGAAAAAAAACTTTGCTTTTTCAATCAGGATTCAACGAGAAATTTTCAAAATAAAAAATAATCACAAACTTTATTTAAAAAACGGCGCTAAGGTTTCGTTGAACACAGTGGATGTCCTTAGGACCAATAAAAATAAAATTGTCGAGTCGTTGACCAGTCCCAGTCCCTAAGGGTCGCTCAACCACGAGTCATTGTTATCACCTGCCTTCGTGTGTAATAACCAGGTGAACTTCCAAACAAGTAAACTTTCAAATTCATTCATACCTAGATACCTTCTCGTATTTTATCAATAAATGATTATTTTTTGTTGAACAAATGAATTTTCCTTTTAATTAACATATTGTCAGATAAAATCAATATAAACGAAAAAAAACAAATAACTACTTCACAGCAAGGAGAACTTATCCCCGCTTGATTTTATAATTTAGGATTTTTACTTGAGAGCAGTCATCGTGTTAAACACACACTTTCAAGGTTCTGTTTTTTTTCACAAGCAAAACTGTATTTATTTGGACACAGAAAACAAAACCCCTCTACTTAGTTTGACAGACCAATAACTGGTTTTCTCTCTTGATATCGTCGGACTAATATATAGTTTTAACTGTGTATAGATTTTGAAATTTACTAACGTTACTAGTTGTCTTCGATGAGTGGTTCTGATTGGTGGATTAGTTTTGCGAAAATCAGAAATCTATCAAAACACTATATCATTGGTTGATTTAGAAGATCTTGTGACGTCATTTAAAATAGCAGGTCATGGGTTCGATCCCTGAAAAATTTATTTATTTATTTATTATTTATAAATTTATTGCAAAAAAAATATATATATGTACATACTTAATAACAGGGAATATATATAAAACCAAATAAATGTAAAATGAAAACGGAGTGTTCTCTGTTAATGATAGTCTCCATCTAACATGGCACAGCCTGTTTTAAGAAAGAAACATTTATTTAAAACGGTGTTTTAACACTAGAATATTTCATAGTCTCTGAACTGGCACTTGAAGCGAAAGACTGATCATTTTTCCTCCATGTAACAAAAATGATCAAGATCAAGATACGCTGTTATTTGTGTACCAATACAGTACCCTTAGCAGCATTAGGCGCGAAAGGGGAATGAATGAATTAATGAGTGAGTGAATGAGTAAATGAATGAATTAATGAAAGGCAAATGGAAGAAAGGACCATCTGTAATTTTCAAAAATGTTCAGTCACTGAAATCCGACTTGATTTCAGGACTTTAATCCACAAACTAAAATATTTAATTGTTGCTTTTCAATAACAAATTACCATTCTAAATTATGCTGTTTTTTCTATGTGCATTTACTGAAAACTTTTGAAAACTACAAAACAGAAAACAATACAGTTAGTCTCTTCCTCCACCTGACTATCGATGTATATGTTGATTATACGTAACAGGGAAATACTATTTTTTTTAAAACATTCTAAAGCAACAAGGGTCTATGAAATACTGCTGAATAAAATAAAATAAAAAATTGCTACTTATTTTTAGCATGAAAAATATTTTTAAAATTGTAATTTTGAATTTCCACAAAAACTGGCATTGCATTGGCTATGCCCCTAATACGTCACGATTTATGTTCATTTTTCCAAACCATTCAATTTTTTATGGAACATCCTCACGAATCTCGACGTCACAAATATCTTTTTTTTTTTTAATTTTTAAAAATTAATTTTACTAATATAATTATACATTTTTACAGTTTTAACATTTCAATTTTAATATTTTTTACTAAAACTAAAATTGCACCAAGCCACTTTCTGTAGCTTGTTGGTGAAGATTATATTTATACTAACTTAAATAATATTATCTACATTTATAAAAACAACGAATTAACAGATATAATTAACAGCCGGAAAGATCAGAATAAACATACATTTACAAATAATATGTATATCTTTTATAAATACTAGAAAATAAATGAAAAAATATTTACACATAAGCTACCATTCATATATAAACTTTTGATCGAGTAGCCACTCTCTTATTTTGCTCTTGTTACATTGTGAGTTAAATTTAAGTTCTTTCGGCAATAAATTAAAAATGCCAGAGACTTAGTATTCGATAGTTCTATTGCCATACTTATTACATAATTTTAGTACAACTAAACCATCATAAAACGTGAAGCGTGTATTATGGTTATAAACATGTCGCGTTTTTCTAGTGACATATTTTCTAATATTTTATTTTTATATGAAAACTTTACAATATCCATATTGATTTTGTAAATCCATTTTATTTATTTTTATCAGCATTTGTAGAACTTGATATTTCCCTATTAAATGGTTTTAGTTCAATTATACAATTTATTTTTATTTATTTATTCATTCAAAATTACAAAATTAAATATTTATGAACTTATTAAGGCTTTTTAGGCTTTGCCCGTGTCAAGCCACAATAAATGACAATAAAAATACATATAGTTAAATTAACTAGATCGAATTATAATGACATAGAATCACAATCTAGAAAAAAAGATAAATGTAATAAATAATCAAATTCCAAAGAATACAATGCAAAAAAGATAATCAGAAATATTTTTTTAAATATAAATTATACAAATTAAGAATCACACATAAACAAATATACAAAATAGTGGTATCATTAAAATCAACAAAATAATAGTAAAATAAAGTATTATTTAAAAAAAAACAAAATAAGAGCATCATTTAAATCAACAGAAAAAGAATATATATATAAAAGCATAATTGAAATAATAATTGAGTTATGTTTTCTATAAATTCACTTAATTATAGGAAGAAATATAAGAAATACAAGGTTTCAAAGGGTTGGTCGACTGATAAATTAAAATCTAAAACGCCGTTTGTAACTTTGTAACAGAACACATACATAGAAGTATAAAATAATACCTGTATAGGTAAGAGTGTATATTTAAATAATGTACATCGTGTTCATGACTTTGCAGAATATTCAGGAGATAAATAAAATACATGCGTATTACTTTTGTTTGATTGGCATTTCATCGACATTGAAATAATTCTACAATCATGATAAAGGTAGCTCTTTCCTTTATGCCTCTCCGTTAGGTTTCATTAAAACTGTTCATACTGTATATAAAGCATATCAAAGAATTTCAACCATATTCAAAAAGTTTTAATGATTTCAAAGCTTTGATTAAAAATTCAAACTCACGGTGAAAGGGATAATGCATAAACGCAATAATCCACTAAAAACATATACCTGTAAACTCGTACTTGTAGTTAGTGGAATCTATAAAAAATAATGATTTTGTCAAATTGCAATTTGGAACTGAATTGACCTCAAGTGAAATTAATTTAAATTAAAATCGTGGTTTGCAAAATTGAATTCACAGATTTTTGACGTCTGAACGAAACGTATTTTTTATTTACAATATTTGAGTTTGTCCAAATGTTTGAAGACAAAAGACTGGATTTCACCCCCTCGGGAGTCATTAAGATTAACAAATTACAACAGGGGTGGAGAATACCTTAAATAATTTAATTTGGAAGTCTAGGCACTTACAAGTCTTGTGACCTGTCATTGGCTGGTTTAAGTGGCCACTTTACACACTGGGATGTTCAAACATAGGCAAAATGGTAAATGTTACACAGTGTGTAAAGTGGCCACTTAAACCCGCCAATTACAGGTCACAAGACTTGTAAATGCCTAGACTTCCGTATTCCCTTATTTCAGGTATTCTTTATCCCTGTTGTCATTTTTTATTTGTTTTTTTTCCAAATAAGGAAATATCACATACTACGAATACCGATAAAAATATATGAAATGAATTTTATTTATTTATTTATTCACACTCTTTATCAAAATACAATTCCATGTTCACTTTGCCCAGCTAACAAGGGTACATACCCCGTTCCAAGCTAGGCAATTACATTTTAATATATTATAATAGTTAACAAATTAATATAGAGCACAGAGAAACAAAATATAAACTTATTCGGAGACACATTTTGATTCATATACATACAGACATACACATATATATACACATATATATAAATATACACATATATACACATGTACATACACACACACGTACATACACCCATGCGCATACACATACATACATTCATAAAAACATAGACAATTTATTTATGTGAAACTTCATGGTTGTCATCTATAAATATATTTTTTTTAAATCATTCCTTATTTTTTATATTTTATTTTTGACATCCAGTAAGGTTCTCCAATCCGTAGCATGCATCAACTTTTCTGACTCCCTACGACCAATGTCATGAAAGAGCGAGGTCAACACCTTCCGTAACTTGACAACACTCCCGTCTTTCCACGATTCTGGCAAAAGGTTATGGACCTTTTTGCCTACGTTATAGTGTTGTCTCGATGCCGGAACAGTGTTGACCCCTAAGAATTAAGAGTAATTTATTGTATTTCAAAATCCAATATGGATATAGTGGAGAAATATTTTCATATTTAACATTAAAAAAGAAGATATAAAAAAATGTCACTAGAAAAACGCGACATGTTTGGCATTGATAGTTGTGATGTCAAGAATCGTGACGATGTTCAGTTTGAATTTCAACGATCACAAAAAAGGTTTAAAATTTACCCGAATCGTGATGTATAAGGGGCGTGGAAAATGCAATGAACTGTTTTCACGAGAATTGAAAATTGAAAATTCTCCATTCCATGAGGAATGTTCCTCAGAAGTTTTGCGGTCTGGCATGAAAAACCATGTATATATTATTTTGACGTCTTTTTGTATAAATGCATTGAATTTCTTAATAAATATATTAGTCAACATTATTTTTGGTACTTGTACTTGTACACACACAAATCTGGATTTTCTCCCAAGGGGGAGTAGGTATATATTTTTATTTATATCCCTACAGAGATGAGGTAGATTTTTTTTTCCCCATTCCATTTTTGCCAATGACAGGTCATAAGCCCTGTGAACGCTCGAATATTCATAATCCTGAATTTGAAAAAAAATTCTACCTCATCTCTGTAGGGATATAAATAAAAATATATTAGTCTCTAAGATGTTGCAAAAGCGATGAAACCGGTCACTGGATATTCCAAATTTGTAGATTAAAGTATCACTCGTCTTTTATTTCTATAATAAATTACAATGAGCTTCCATCAAGAACTTTTACTAACAAACTTAAATACTCGTAGTAGGTATGCCTATTTTCCTGTTTAATCTTCTTACAGATTGTCCGAGTAGAATTGAACGTAGTTATGCAGAAAGCAGCCAGTCCACAATTTTGAAAAAATGAGTTATTAATGTTATCAGGTGCAGTAAGGTCAATTCTATGTTCTGCTAAAAACAGCCAGACCCCTTTCATACAAAAACTGTATTGATTACCTTCTAAAAATGGTGTCGATTACAAAAACAGCATTTTTCAATTTGCTAAAAACACCTACAGCATAAGAATCTTACGGTTCTTTAAAAATCATTGAAACTGGTCAAATACAAAATGAAATTCTTGTTTGTCATATAAAAAAAAAACTAATGTTTTCATTGTTTATCATTTGTTACAGTCAAAAATATTCCAACTGTTGTGTAGACTTGATTATTCAGTTTTTTCACAAAAATGCTTTTGTCTCAGTTTTATTTTTCTATGGCTGGTTGCTTTCTGCATAACTACGTTCAATTATTCTTGGAAGTTTGCAATGATTTGGATATGTGATTCCGTTCAAATTTCTTCAGTTGTCAATTAAAAAGCCCCACGTTTGGTCCGAAGATTTCAATTCCGATTGACTCCCTCACTGTGCATGTCCTTACAAGTGCCAGTCAAGCCGTCGCTAGTTTCATTGACCCACGAGTCTCTAGAAATAATAGTTCACTAGTCAATGTCTGGCCGTGCCGTGGTAGCGGGTAGCAGGTACCGCGTTACAGGCTTCGGGTAATATTATCCATACGCGCAATGCGGGTACATACGCAGCCTCCGTAGTGACTCATCATGAATGAACGATATTCTGGATTCTAGAACCTTCCAGTTGAACGAAAAATTCTCAAACTTTGCAGTTATTACTTTTTTTATAATAAAAATACTTTATAGCTTTATTCCACCTTTATTTACAATTTTTCCACCTTCATTTATAATTTCTTGTACCACCTATTTCATGTACTAATAAGTAAAACATCGCATGTTAAAAATGCTTTTTTTTGTAGGACTTTTTCAGTGTACAATTCCAAATTTAAAGATAGACTACACAAATATCACTGTTAGATTTGAAATTGACACGTTACTTAACAGACACTATAATAATATCTTCATGCGTCCTTGTCATAATTCCGCCCCATTTACAATAACTGTTCATTTTTTAAAAAAAACTTTCATTAATTATTCAAAATATATTTTAAAATATGAAAATGTTATGTTTTTATATATATTATTTACAAGTATTATATTTTATTTACGAACTTTTTCACTTTGTGGAAATCTGTTATTGGTTCTGAGTTTATACACTATATCTGTTTGGTTACTATAAATATGTATGTAGAATTATTGGTTTTCCAAATAAAATAAAATCATTATAACATAAAATCACTTATATGAAAATGATGCTATAGAAGTACCCGAAACTCGAGATGTTCTTGTTTATTGGTCAAATTTCAATAGTACGATATTTAAATCTTTTTGCCATATGTAGTTTTTCTTTGCATTACACAAGTTGGATGCTCTTATCTCCCCGAGTCTTGTAGAATAATATGACAATGTTATAAACCCTAATGCGATATATTTAAGAAAAAATGTTTTTTTTTCTTCATATTTTTAATTTTTAGTAATAAAATATGTATAATTATTTTCAAATATTCAAGGGATGCGCCGCATCCACAGTATGTATGGGTGGACCGCGCCTGAAGTTGATGATTATCATGAAATATTCGTGGAATTTCGCTGCTTATAGTAACGTACCTACGTTAGTATGGTTTTTTAACCAAAATTATAAACACGACTAAAACAACTGTGACTCATAATGGCCCTACGCTCGTCTTCGAATGCCTCCTGAGGGGCGAAAACGCTCACGTTGGGAACCACTGTTCTAAAGGGAGAGTGTGTGGCGCCCTTGTGTCGGTAGTAAGGTGGCGGGTGGCGGGTGGGGAAGGGTGGGAGGGAAGGCTCAAGGCCGTCCCGAGAGTGAACTCACCTACCCCGGATCTCACACTTTTACTCAGGAAATGCCTCCGAGTTCAAAGCTCCTACCAGCGGCATAGCTTACTCGTTATTACTATTTTTTCATAGAAACCATCACGAAGAATGATCAAATTGATCAAACTACAATACGCTTTCTATTTTATAATACGTTGTTTTAAATATTGTGCTGATTTTAAAATATATTTTTAATTGTTTGTATCGGGGGAAACAACAAAATTACAAAATATGAACAACATTACGATATGGAAGTATAAAACAAAGCGTTCCATAAAAGTGTAATGAAAAAAGTTTATTTGTCATAAATCTCTATCATTAATTTCTACTTGGCTATATCGTGTATAAGAGATATTCTATACTTAAATCAGTCATTTTTATTATAAATACTGTCTGTAAAATTGGATTTTTATCCTTTTGAGTAGTTTTACTATTTTTGTAATAAATGTTCAAACGGAAATTAAATTAATACATACTGTAAAATAACAAATGTTAAATATATAAAAAAAAGATGAATTGTTTTAAATTTGAATAAAATATAGAAATTAATTAGGTAAAGATTCACTCATATCGTAAGAAAATTCAGGCTTAAAGATATATATGTTACAGAATTTATCAAGAATTTTTATTTTTGTCTTAGTAATATTTAAATATTAAAGAGGTTTTTTTTAAATATAGAAATCTGATAAAAACTGAAATAATATTTTAAAATATGAAAATCTTACAAAAACGATATAACTGAAGAAATCGAAACGAAAGTATTTGAAATCGATAAAAATTTATAAAAAATACTCCAAAAAGGTGTAAACTGATCAAAAATAATAAAATAAAATAATACACGAAATTTGATTTAAAAAAAAAATAAAAGTAAAAAATTTTAAAATACGAAACACTGACAAAAAAATGTAGTATCCCACACAAATTTAATTTGCTGCTCCAACTGACTCCTTCCTATTTTAAAAGCCAATGTTTTAAACGAATTTTGAATCAATCTCCAGCTAAATACAATATTTTTGGTGGGAACATATTGTAAACACAAGGTTAGTGAATGCAAACCTCAGAAGAAAATTCAGAAGCTTCAAAGCTTGTTTCATAAAAATTTATTGCATTTAGACTTCTATTACTTTACGTTCATACATGACATTTTGACTTCGACTTTTGACATGTCACGCCGAAAACCAATTTCTTTAAAACTAGTTACAGTTTTTACTCTAATATAGACTATTTTGATCATTAAAAAAAAATACTATTTGATCTGATCGAGCGTAGATACTTAGCACACGATGCCAATAACTATTTTACTTCTGTCGGCAACACACTAGCCCAAAATATTCTTAATATCATTGTTAATGCTTTTTTTTTATATTATTGAATATTTAATGTTAATTCTAGTACATAAATACTTTTCAATGACACTCACAACACAAAATTGTATGTCTATTGACCTATTCTGATAAGCAGTTTATATGGCTGATTTTTATATCATTTTTCCCGTCCCATTTCAGTTCTAAAAATACCTTAATGATTATATTGCTTGTAGTAAATGCTGATAGTACCACGCGTTGTGTAAGGTTAGTAATGGAATGAAGTGAGTCATGGGTGTCTGGAAGGGAAAGTGTGAGAAATGAAGCTAAAACAAGCCACTTAGGAGAAATTCATTTAATTTTACTTATTTTTAAAGGCTTCATAATTTATTTACCAATAACGCAAAGAACTTTTGATGGCTACGTATATATTTTTTAGTTTTCATTAGAAAATCTAGGTTTTGTTCTCCTTTTTCTTCATTTTATAATAAATATACACCTCAATTTATGCTTAACCTATAATATTTATTATTTAATATTTACGCATTCATAACAGCATTAAATGTCAATAAATACTTTGTTATATTTTTTCCGAAATTCAAATATAAATACCTAAATTCTCCATTACCTATTAAACTCTTAGCCTTGCCATTAACTATTGGGTTTTCCCTCAATAATGATTAATGTACATGATATAGTTCAGAGGATTATTTTAATTTGTTTCTTAAGTACCTTGAATTATATATGTAACTATATAAGGACATTAAATCCATCTAATCTTCACACTCGTTTGAAAATGCTCTAACAAGGCCAAACAATCGTCACGAAACTTTTGTTTTCATATTTTTTATATTTGTAAAAAAAATATAAAGTGTTCAGTAGTCTCAAATCAGTGTTTGATTTCTAATATAATAAGTTTAAATATGGAGTTCTACAAAATAAGCGCCAAATTAATCAATGCATTAAAAGTTCTTTGCTTTATTGGTAAATTAATGATAAAGCCTTTAAAAATAAGTAAAGCTCAATAAATCTTTTCTCAGTGGCTTGTTGTCGGCCTTGTGGTGTAATGGTCAGCGCGCTAGTCTAACATGCAAGGGGTCTCGGGTTCGATTCCCGACGAGGTTGATATGAAATATTTAATTAAAAGGGTGTTATCACACTAGAATATAACATTGTTCCTGGACTGGTACCTGAAGCGTAAGACTGATCATCTTACCTTCATGTAACAAAAACGATCAAGATACGTTGCAATTGGTGTACCAATGCAGTACCAATTAGGTGCGGAAAAGGGCATTTTGATTATAATATATAAAATATTAATAATTCATTTGAACCTTTCCAAACTAAGTGTTTGTGATTGGAATAATTACGTGTAAACACTATTTATTTATTTATCCATTCAAAATTACACTCGTTCAAATATGAATGAACTTATTAAGGATTATTAGGCTGTGACCGTGTCAATCCGTAATAATGAACAGTAAAAAGTACGCACTAAAATTAATTTAATTATACTATAATGACATGTAATGCAATGGAATAACAATCCAGAATAACAAAGTATAAATAATTTATAATAAAATTACAAAGAAGACAATGAAAAGAAAACCAGATATAAATATTAAAATACAAATTATACAAATTTAGATTCATACATAATCAATTATACAAAATAATAGTATCATTGAAATCAATAGAAAAAAAAATCACGTTTGAAATGATAATTAAGATATGTTTTCTATCACTCTATACTGTAGTAAGAAATAAGATTAATAAATAATATGCCAAATAACAGTAAGTACTAAATAAAATAATAGAAAAATACGTAGTGAAAAAATAACGAGATATTTAAAAAGCAAATAAAAGTATGTATGCATGTAAGAACAATATGTATGTAAGCGGTGTGAATAAAAAAAAATATCTACAAAATAATATGTCTGACAATCAAAACCAAGAATTTTCCATTTCAACAACATCCTTAACAAAAATAAATACTTTATATTTTTTAACTAATTAAATTAAACAAACACAAACAAGCAAACCATCACGTCGTTTCCCCGTAGGGATAGGCAGATAGGATATAACGCCATATCACTCCATCTTTGCATACATACCTCGCTTCCTCTACATTCATACATCTTCTCATGCACGCACACCGATTATTCCTACTTTTGACATGTCCATCTTCAAGTATTTGATGGACTTTATCATGCCATGCCTTTCTCGGTCTTCCTCGTTTTCCATCCTATTTAATTCTATTTAACAATTTTTTTATGAAACACAACGCTTATTTATTTACAAATTTATATAAAACACTTTAACTTTTGAGTTATACGTCGATCGGTATTTCAGGACTTGAACTGATAAAGATGAGAAAGTAACCTTGAAACCGGTCGATGTATAAATCAAAAGTTAATGTGGTTTATACAAATTTATAAATAAATCAGTGTGAAACGTCATACCACAAAGTATTTTTTAAGGGACACATTTATATATTTTTTATGACAGGTTTATTCAAATTATTTTATTTATTTTCTAAGAATTTATTTATTCACAGGAACTATAAAGTATTTGAAAGATATTTTATCGGTTATTTTTTTTTCATTTGACTATTTTTGTAGCTCTTTTACTTCACAAAAGTCAACAAATGGAAGAGTTGAAGAAAAGGTTAATGTTAAAACATGGACACAATGGTAAATGCTACACAGTGTGTCAAGTGGCTACCATCCAATGACAGATCATAAGCCTCGTAAATGCCTAGACTTCCATATTCCCCTCTCGAAAATGTTTTCCCTCTCAGTTGCAACAAATTTGGGTTTAAATGAACGCTATACTCTTAATTAATTAGGTGTGTTTTATTCATACCATTTTCGTTTCTTTTTTATATTTAAAAAAAAAATGATATCATGAATTTAAAATTGTTTGTTTATAAATGTATACATGTATGTCATATTGTAAAATAACACCCAACAAACACCCTTTTAGATAGAATATTTTAAATATAAAAAAAAAAATATTACATTTTCTGCCCATTTATCATTATTATTTCTGTCATTTTGTAAAAACAAAACACCTTTTATTTCAATTTTATTTATGTTACGTATCATCTTAAAAAAAATTACAGGCATTTTTGACACACAGATAAAAATATTTTACAGAATCTTTGTTTGTCTTCGCTATGTACATAGTTTTATGTTATTTTTGTTCAATTTCTTGTATTTACTTGTATGTTTCTTAATATTACTATTGTAATTGTCTTAGGCTGTACACAAAATAAATAAAATAAAATAAAATTTTAAATATTTAAATTCCTATGGGCGTAAAGAAGGAAATACATAATTTAAGTTTTTGTAAATAATTGAAGACCTCGTTCTACAAACATTAAATATCCAAAATTTTCCAAACCGAAATTGTTGGGCTTTATTATTCTCTGTCAATGCGTCCAACCAATAGTTTTTTTACAAATATTTCGTAGTTAACTTAAATTTACTGTTAGAAATACGGTGTTTTTGTTAAAACAGCAATTGTTCATATCAATTTGTATAAATGAACCAAAAAAAATAGTATTTGTACCACGGTATAGCGCCACTATCACTCACTGTTTAAATTTGTTCTAGATATTTATATAGGTTTCTAGCAGTGGTTACGGAATATCTTTACAAATCTAAATATGAATAGTTCAACTACTATACATGTTTTTGAAAAACCACTATTTTTTTTTTATTCGTACTATTTTTTGTTCAGTTTTGTCAAGTTTGCATAAAAAACCACAAAGGTCCAAATATTCTCTAAAACAGCAAATGTCACTCCATTTTGACGGCCCGACGGTGTCTATTAAAATATGATAGATACATGTTTGGCAATTCAAACCAAGGTTTATTTTTGCTCTCCTGTTAACCTCAAAATGCAGATTCGATAGTATACGTAGGGACCGTCGATTTTATTGAATTTTTAAATATACATTCAATATTTATACAATTTTCAATTTCTATACAGTGCACTTATAGTGTGCATATATTATTTTATTTTGTTTTAAGACATAAAAACAATCATGAAAACATGGTATTCAGTTTAAACGCTCTCCTGAAAAAAATTTGGTTTGTGACATTTTAAGTTTTTAAAGTATGGTCCTCAATTGTAAAAAGTTTGAGTGTAAATACGTCTTTTAATAAATGTTTTTTGATGTACTTGTCCCGGAACGAGTTTTTTTCTTTAATACTCCGTGTTAATATTACGTAAAATTATGTTTGATATGATAGTCAAATAAATTTTCAATCTCTTATTAAATTCTTACGTTTTTTCTTACGCATATATTTAAAAAATACATCACCATGACAATAGTGTACTCGCACATCAACCAATTGCAAAAACTGGACTTTATTTTACTCCGTCCGGCAAATTTACGATTGTGTTATTTTCCCGCCTTTTCCCTTTCTACGATCCGCCATCTTGGGCAGTAAAGTCAGTGGCCGGGTCAGCGCCGGGCGAGGGCGGGGGACGAGCCATTACCCTCGGGGGGGTCACCAACTTTACCAATATATAACTGGCAAAGGGCCAGCGACCTCCGCCGTAATATAGAGCGTACCTTATTGGGACCTACAAAACACAATGACCCCAATAAAGGATTTCCATAATTCCATAAATAATTTATAAAGCAGGCAAAAATTTTTTTTGATCGTTTTTCTTAGATTATTCATTTACAATTTTAAAAACCCGTTATGGTTACATAATATAATCAAATTACAAATTCAAGTCAAGTTTGTTTTGTCTCGTTGGGTTAGTAAAGTTCCCATGTACTTTTTAATGTTCATTTTAAATAATTCTACAATTAGTTTTTAAAATAGTCAGTTGTGTCATTTTAGTGTGTAAGTCCACTGTATAGTATTTTTACAAAATCGATTTACGTGTTATAAAAAATTAATACAGTTCTTCTTGTGAGTTTAAACAGATGCCTGTCCGAAAACTTTAAAGTAAGCGGTAAAAAAAACGAATTATGTATTTATGCTTTACAACTAGTTCATTAAATCTTAAGAATTAATATAAATATTTCATTTATATCACATGAACATCGAAGTTTTTTTTTACTTTTTTTTTATTTTTATTATATTGAAAACATATTATACATAATTATATACAATATTCCCAAGGAGTTTTTTTTTTAAAAACTCATTTAGGGACATACAGATAATAATTTTTTAGAGACGTTTATAAATTTTAAACTATAATATTATTTAACAAAAGCAGAAAAATTAAAATTATGATATACTACAAATTAAAAAGGGTATGAAAAATACTTGAAAATAACAGAATAAACAGAATACTAGGCATGGAAATAAATTCAAAATAATGTTTACATTATGCAATCTGGGAAAGAAAATTGAAAAAGTTTAAAAATTACATGGATGTATATATACATACTGAACTAGTACAAAATAAAAACACTTTTTTAATTAACAAAATATGCGCACACCCAATACAGGTTAATTTTTTTTATCAAAAACGTTGAAAAAATTGAAATTATGTATACAAGCCAAAAAAAGTATATGAAAAGAAAAAAACACAAATAACATTTAAATAGTATTAAAAATTACATATACAAGCAAAAACGGTGAAATATTAAAAGGTATAATATGTTCAAGTTATTCAAGAACATGATTTTTTTATAATGTTTTGAAATATTTTAGGCCTTCCATTTCTGTTTTTTATTCAAGAAACTTATTGTACAATTTTAAACCTTTGTAAAATGAATTTTGAGACCGTTTTTTCTTTACAAGTATTTTTTTATCTCCTTAATAAAGACTAGAAAATTCACAAAACATTGTGAATACATTTTTTTATAAATTTATTTTCTAATTTTTTTTGCAATCCATATAAGAAATGAAAAAGTATGCTACGGGTACGTAATTGATAATTAAAATTGTCTTCTGAAACGCGGTAAAAATTAGAACATTTAATTGTGGAGCGAAGTTTCTCGAAAATGTATGAAAAAGTTAATAAAAACGAACTACTCAAATTGAACGTCACAAATTCTTGTGATCGACAAATCAATTAAAGCGTTGTTATAAGTTGTGATAGATTTCTGGTTATCGGGTAGCAATTTTATTTAACTTTTATTGAATTTTGACCATTTTAAAAACTTTTAAAAATCATTGCGACGATAATGCTAACTAACTAACTAACTAACCATCACGCCATTTCCCCAGAGGGGTAGGCAGAGAGGATAGAACGCCACACCACTCGTCACACATTCATACATCTTCTCATGCACGCACGTCGATTATTCCGACTTTTCACATGACCACTTTCAAGAATTTGTTGTACTTGATCATGCCATGTCTTTCTCGGCCTTCCTCGACTTCTACAACCAGACACATTCGCATCATAAATCTTTTTAGCCGTTCTTTCATCATTCATTCGCTCCACATGACCGAACCATCGCAAAAGACCTTTCTTAATTTTGTCGATAATGCTTAACTCAGCCTTGCATTCTGCTCGAATTTCGACATTAGGGCACCTATCATACATTGTTTTTCCGCACATTCGCCTGAGGGATCGCATTTCAACAGCATTCTTTCGTCCCTTTTTTTCCAACTCCATGCTTCGCTTCCACACATTAGGGTTGGTACCAGAACTCCATTATGAACTGCTAATTTAGCCTCTTGCGATAGACCGACGATAATGCGATTCACATAAATGTATATATTTTGTTTTGTTTAGTTTGATTGCATATTAACAAATAAAACAAACTAAAAAAACAGAACTTCATCATTAGGTTGAGGAGGAAAAAAACAAATATACATATATATTGTACAATTTTAAAACAATAAGTACGATGTTTTGATATTTTGTACATTTACAAAATCAATAAATGTAATTTGTAAAGTTTTCTGTCGGCACTCTCATAAGAGAAATATTAAAAAAATATTGTACTGTCGTTAGCGGCTTAAGGTATGGTTTCCTAAGAGATCGGTGCTGTCATCTAGCGGCCGTCATGTGGCGGCTGTTGACATCATTTTCAGAACGGCCGTCATAACAGTCTTCAAACGGTTTTTTTCGTGTAGCGGTGAACATTTTTGGTTGTCAAAGTTGTTAAAGTGAGTGTAAACGTGATGCGGACCAGTAAAATTGACGAAATGTTGTAAAAATTCATGAAGCTCAATATACAATAACTTGAAGAGCAAAGACCACGAAAAAGCCCAGTTAAAACAACATTAGTAGAAAAATAAAGGGATAACACTTGATATATCAAATACGTAGTATGATGTAATTAACAAACCAACAAATTATATTAACATTAAGACATTTTTGTTTGCTACAAGAAAAAAGTTTCTCATCTATTATAATATTGTTTTATTTCAAGACATTTATTATAATGATATTATTTCTACATTATGATTACTGAAAATTATGACAGATTGTGGGCGCTTTTTTCAGCGCAAATCTTCGACTGTCAACACAAAAGCGCGCGCAGAAAACAAGTTTTTAATGCTATTTACTTACTAAATACACGCAATCAGAGAGATCTCTTTGTGCGCAATTCCGTTCAGAATACCAGATCTTGACACCGTTAATCCTATTACGCCCATCGCATTACGGCGTTATACGACCGATAGATAATGCCACCGCGTTCCTAGGAAACCATAGCTCTACCCCGGTGAGGACACATTACTTTGAAACTGTTTTTATTGAAACAGTTCACAAATTAACGTAAAACAAAAAACAGACAGACACCGTGGTGCAGTTGGTTAAACGGCCAACTGTGAAACTGGCGTTGCGGGTTTGATTTCCGCCAGTTGCAAGAAACAAAACCAACAAAGATTTTTCTCAATTGGTCTGGGTGTTGTGGAGTATTATTCATAACTTCCTTTCATATCCTTCCTTTCCTATCTGCTGACCAAGCTTCTTAAGAAGAGAGTTAGCGGGATATTCCTAAAAAAAAACAGAGAATACAATTAATTATTTTTCTTTTTTTTTTTACATAAACGGCATAAATTGCCTTTCACACACATATTGAACATAAATTTGAAAAAAAAAGCATACATAAATACATAACAAAAAATGATAAAATTGCATAACTATAACATTAGTAACAAGTAGATAACACATAAGCAACCAAAAATATCAACGAAATAAATACATAAATATGAAAAAGCAAAAAAAGAAAACATTTTTAAATTTAAAGAAAAGTTTAAGAATAATATTGCGAGAGAAAAAAAGAAATCAGACTCGTTTTATGAGTTTCAATTCCAGAAATAAATATATCAACCTTGTCCTCATACTGATAACCATATCTGTGGAGCCTAGGGATACGCGAGTGCAAGTGGTTGGGTCCAAAACTTGCAGGACAAAAAGGAGAACTGTGGCGGGTATGTCGACCAGGTACACGGAAACACACCAACTCCAGCAAATCTGGACAGTCAATGAATAAATTGATCATTTTATAAAGTAATATTAGGTCAGTTAAGATTTTTCTATTGGAAAGTTTCAAAAGATTTTCCGAGGATAACAATTGATTATAATTAAATTAAGCAGCTGAAATATGAAGTTAACAATTAATATAGTTTAGATATTTATTCTAGATGCGCTCGAGTGAATCAAAATGTACACTACGAGTATAATAGGACGACCAGACTGGAGAAATATATTCTAAACGACTTCTAACCAGGGAGCAATAAAGTGACTTGATTGGTGTGATATTTTAAAGTTCACTAGTAACCCTACAAATAAATCCCAACATACTTAGCGCTTCATTTGAAATTTTGTCAATATGTTTGATAAATGTAAGTTTATCATCAAAAATTACGCTAAGATCCCCAATGAAATCAACTCTTTCAACTGTTGCGTGGTTAAAAATGAAAGGTTTCTTACTTTTAGAAAAAGAAATAACCTGGTATTTATCCATATTGAGAAACAGATTATTTTTATTGTATCACTCGTGAATTCTGTTGAGATTCATCTGCAGGGTATTGCAATCATCAGTATTATTTATTTACAGCTCTGTTTGAGGTCATCAGCAAAAAGTAAATATTTTAATTTGCCAAAAATTTTAACAATATCATTTATATAGATTAAAAATAAAATAGGTCCTAAGTGCGATCCTTGGGGTACGCCGCTTGTTGCTAAAAAACTATAGGAGATATGGGAATTTATTATAACTGCTATTTTTCTACTATATAAGTAACTAATTAACCATTTTCAGAGTTCATCACGTATTTCCAGTCGACCAAGTTTCTGCAACAAGTTAGAGTGGCAGACATAAAACTTATAATGACATGATCAGGAGTGACTTATGCACTTAAATTGCATTTATAAATATTTTGTACACACATAAATATAGTAAAAATATACTAATTTAAAAAATACGTTCATATGAATAAACATATACATTGTACATTTACTCGTCATGTTCTTTGCGTACAGGCGGATAAAGAATACAGTTATGTGTGTGAAATAGAACCAGAACCTTAGACGAGTGCTTTCGACTCAATAGCTGCTCTCAGGTAAAAATCATGAATCGGGAAATCGAGAGGAGATAAGTTCACCTCAATTCCTGGCTGGGTGAAGGAAAAAAAAATATTTTGATGATTGTTTTAGCTTTAATAATTATTTTTTCTTGGACTGGCACCTGAAGGATAGAACTGGATTCCTTGCCTTCATGTAACAGAAAATGTAAATGCGCTGCAATTGGTTTACAAATGCAGTGCCTTTTGCATCACTGGGTGCGGAAAAGGTAATGGTGATGAGACGTTATGTTAACACGTGGTTTTTAGGCTTCATTAAATTTTTCACGTCTGTTGTTCACCAACATATTAAAATTAAAAACGTATTCCTTAACAAATAATAGTTACTACCATTGAACCCTAAAAACGTTCAATTCTTAGTAAAACTAAATTTATTCAAAATCTGTTTAGGTAAAAAAAAAGATTTACGGGAATTATTTAGCATAACTACATAAATGTATAAGTCTCCTGTGAGGGCTGTATTCGTAAGACAATTTTTAAATATAAAAATAAATCGCTGTTATTAGTCTCGCAAAAACCCGAAAATGGCTTGACAGATTTACATGCGGTTTTTTTTTTTAAAAAATATAATTTACATCTTCAAGGTTAATTACATATTAAATATGTTGAGTTGAAAAAAAGTAAGAAGCATATATGTGTTTTTCATAGATTTTCCAGAGTTGCATTTGACTAAAATGTCGGCCTCGTGGTGTAATGGTTAGCGCGTTTGTCTACCATGCAAGAGGTTTCGGGTTTAATTCCCGATATGATTGATTTGAAATATTTATTTGAAAAGGTGTTTTCACGCTAGAATATTTCATAGTCCATTGACTGGTAACAGAAGCGTAAGACTGATCATTTTACCTCTATGTATTTTTTTTATCAAGATACGCAACGATTGGTATACCAATGCAGTGCCTTATGCACCATTCGGTTCGAAGGGATTGATGATGATGATGAAAATGCATATAATGGAAAATTCGGAGAATGATTTTTTTTGTGTTTATTAAAAAGTTTGTATTTTGACGTTTACAAACATTATTTATTTTCAATGGATACTAAATTGATTATTTCCTTACAATTTCTTAATTTCTACATATCAACTTACTTGATTGGTGTGATATTTTAAAGTTCACTAGTAACCCTACAAATAAAAACTAACATACTTAGCGCTTCATTTGAAATTTTGTCAATATGTTTGATAAATGTAAGTTTATCATCAAAAATTACGCTAAGATCCCTAATGAAATCAACTCTTTCAACTGTTGCGTGGTTAAAAATGAAAGGTTTCTTACTTTTAGAAAAGAAAACAACCTGGTATTTATCCATATTGAGAAACAGATTATTTTTATTGTATCACTCGTGAATTCTGTTGAGATTCATCTGCAGGGTATTGCAATCATCAGTATTATTTACAACTCTGTTTGAGGTCATCAGCAAAAAGTAAATATTTTAATTAGCCAAAAATTTTAACAATATCATTTATATAGATTAAAAATAAAATAGGTCCTAAGTGCGATCCTTGGGGTACGCCGCTTGTTGCTAAAAAACTATAGGAGATATGGGAATTTATTATAACTGCTATTTTTCTACTATATAAGTAACTAATTAACCATTTTCAGAGTTCATCACGTATTTCCAGTCGACCAAGTTTCTGCAACAAGTTAGAGTGGCAGACATAAAACTTATAATGATATGATCAGGAGTGACTTATGCACTTAAATTGCATTTATAAATATTTTGTACACACATAAATATAGTAAAAATATACTAATTTAAAAAATACGTTCATATGAATAAACATATACATTGTACATTTACTCGTCATGTTCTTTGCGTACAGGCGGATAAAGAATACAGTTATGTGTGTGAAATAGAACCAGAACCTTAGACGAGTGCTTTCGACTCAATAGCTGCTCTCGGGTAAAAATCATGAATCGGGAAATCGAGAGGAGATAAGTTCACCTCAATTCCTGGCTGGGTGAAGGAAAAAAAAATATTTTGATGATTGTTTTAGCTTTAATAATTATTTTTTCTTGGACTGGCACCTGAAGCATAGAACTGGATTCCTTGCCTTCATGTAACAGAAAATGTAAATGCGCTGCATTTGGTTTACAAATGCAGTGCCTTTTGCATCACTGGGTGCGGAAAAGGTAATGGTGATGAGACGTTATGTTAACACGTGGTTTTTAGGCTTCATTAAATTTTTCACGTCTGTTGTTCACCAACATATTATAATTGAAAACGTATTCCTTAACAAATAATAGTTACTACCATTGAACCCTAAAAACGTTTAATTCTTAGTAAAACTAAATTTATTCAAAATCTGTTTAGGTAAAAAAAAAAGATATACGGGAATTATTTAGCATAACTACATAAATGTATAAGTCTCTTTTAATGGCTGTATTCGTAAGACAATTTTTAAATGTAAAAATAAATCGCTGTTATTAGTCGCGCAAAAACCCGAAAACGGCTTGACAGATTTACATGCGGTTTTAAAAAATATATATATAATTTACGTCTTCAAGGTTAATTACATATTAAATATGTTGAGTTGAAAAAAAGTAAGAAGCATATATGTGTTTTTCATAGATTTTCCAGAGTTGCATTCGACTAAAATGTCGGCCTCGTGGTGTAATGGTTAGCGCGTTTGTCTACCATGCAAGAGGTTTCGGGTTAAATTTCCGATATGATTGATTTGAAATATTTATTTAAAAAGGTGTTTTCACACTAGAATATTTCATAGTCCATTGACTGGTAACACAAGCGTAAGACTGATCATTTTACCTCTATGTATTTTTTTTATCAAGATACGCAACGATTGGTATACCAATGCAGTGCCTTATGCACCATTCGGTGCGAAGGGATTGATGATGATGATGAAAATGCATATAATGGAAAATTCGGAGAATGATTTTTTTTGTGTTTATTAAAAAGTTTGTATTTTGACGTTTACAAACATTATTTATTTTCAATGGATACTAAATTGATTATTTCCTTACAATTTCTTAATTTCTACATATCAACTTACTTTTAATGCATTTTTAGTTATGCTTAAAAACAATTAACTGACATTTGGTACATCTTTGAAAAACGGATTCTTACCTTAGAGTGTACGAGTAAACATATACTCTAAGAATCTTACACAAAATGCGCCACTGTTGGTAAGTAGAGCAGAGTTTGACATTTTCAAAAAGAATTCTGTATTTGAAAATTAATTATTGATTTGGTCGATTCTTACAAAAGGTCTGACATGCAGTTGTCTTTTTCGCACAGTATCTGGGAGGCATCTGCAAGACAGTGACAGGAAAACAATGTTCGAATACCTATTTATCTAAATTCTCCGTCCTTGCAATTAATGTAAGCCGAAACACAAAAATAATAATATATACGTACATATCTTATTTGGAGTAAATACAATAATTGATATCAAACTTTCGATTGCGTTCATTTAATCTATAAACGAGTATGTACTCAAATCTAGCAATAGCAAAGCTTTGCCGAGTTCAGTTCATATCTAATAAAAATGAAAACAAAATAACGACGAGGAAAAAAAAAAAGTGATAAAGAGCTGAAAGCAGCTGTGACCACGTATCTCAATACACTGGCGGTGGAAGAATATGACGCTGGGATTCAAAAACTCGTCACACGTTACGACAAATGCTTCAATTTGGTAGGTGACTATGTAAAGAAGTAGTTTAAGGCACGTTCTTTACAAATAAAACATTCATATTTTGTGAGCATTCAAGAGAAATTGACCAAGTGACAAAATCAATCATGTTCAGGGGAGCCATTTTAGCGCTTTTCTAGAGTTCAATTGCTTCTCAAAGATCATATTTTTCAAGTAGGTGGTTGGTAATTTTACTTTATATGTACGGTACTTTCAATTTGAATGTCAAGTGTAAACATATACAAAAAACATGATCACTTTTACGTAAAAAAAATCAATTGAAAAACTTAGTCAATGTATCTGTAAAATTTGTCTTGCAATTTGGCAGATAATCATTTTTGTTTTGTTCATTGAGGGAGGTAGTATTTTATTTTATAACTATAAATTATGTTTTTGGAATTTTTTATTTCAGTAATCCATTTTTTTTAATTTACAAAGGTTAAATAAACACAGAAATACTAAATAAATAACAATGAACAAATAATTAAGAAGTGTTACGTAATAATCTAAAGAATAAATTTTATTAATGAACTTTTTCTTAAAAAAACCGTATCTGTCAAATACAAAACGTATACTAACTTACGAACTACTAACTCTAACTAACTCTTCACTAGTGACGTCACCTACAAGTAAAATTGACAAACTGTTACTTGGTCAATTCTTTGGATCTTAAATTTACTAATAAAAGTGACTATGTGTTGGTCAGTTTTACTTGTCAAAAAAATCTGTGAGCTTCTATTAAATAGTCACTTATTTTACAAATTAAAATTCTTTTTAGAATGTCGGATCAACTTGGCATTTTTACCAGTGAAGCATTATGCTAATACCATGTCAAAAAGTCAATAATATCAACTTCGTCATTTTTGCAAATAGTCACTTTTACTTGTATAACCACGATTTGTTTATAATTTTTATTTTTTTTATTTATTAAGGAAAAACCACAGTTGTTATATAAGAACACAAAATATAAAAAATAGGACGTACATCCAGTTAAAGTTTTTCACAAATATAATGAGAGAACATGTTACACAGTAAAGAGAAAAATAATATATTACATATGACATGAGCTAGAATACTAGATTTTTTTATATTTCCAAACGGGCACTACTCTCCGGATGACCCTTGTTTATAAAAAAATATAATCGTATTTTTGAAAAATGTCACTGATGTTAAACAATAATTATCTTTGAGGTCGGTGGGGCTTAACATATTTTTGAAATCACCATCTAACCTATAGGCAGAGCTTTCCACGTACATAAAAAATGATCGCGTGAGGTAGATAGGTGTCAAAAAGGTGTAGTGTAATATATTTATTATTATTTATCTAAAATGCAAGAAATGCAGACCCATCTAATGTTGCTGCAGTACACGAATAGCACGTATTAAAAGTTCAATTTTTGGTAATTTTTTTCACAATATAAACAATAATAAAAACAATGTGCCCTCACTGGGGTTACCCGTACGGAGGACAGTTAACAATAAACTGTGAAGATTTCATATAAAATTGGTATTATTTCTTCCAATGTAAGCTAGTTATAATAATTATTACGGTGTTTTTTTTAAAATATTCTTAGTGATTTCTTTACAACAACAAATCATCACGCTGTTTCCCCGTAAGGGTAGGCAGAGAGGATAGAACGACACATCACTCTATCTTTGCATACATATCTCGCTTCCTCTACATTCATACATCATCTCATGGACGCGCGCCGATTATTCCGACTTTTGACATGTCCATCTTCAAGTATTTGTTGGATTTGGTCATGCCATGTCTTTTTCGGTCTTCTTCTATTTCTGAATCCATCGACATTTGCATCGTAAATACTTTTAGCCGTTCTTTCTTTGTCCATTCGCTCTACATGTCCAAACCAACGCAGAGCTCCATTTTTGATGTTGTCGATAATGCTTATCTCAGCTTTGAATAATGTACGGATCTCAACATTTGTGCATCTATCGTACATAGTTCTACCACACATTCGCCCGAGAGATCGCATTTCGACAGCATTCAGCCTACTTTCATCCCTGTTTTTCCAAGTCCATACTTCGCTCCCATACGTCGGTGAATTCTTCAAATAAAAGTTATTATAGATAATGTCTTGTTTGTTTAAAGTTATCAATAATTTGTAAAAATAAAACGAGATAAAGAAAAAAACGTTCAATGGTTTGCGACAAAGATAAGTCGTGAGATGATCATAATTTAATTGTTTAAAAAAGATTAACAAACCATACGATGAACTCGAATACTAAATTTTCAAATGAAGTAGTTATTATTTTATTTTTAATATTTTCTGCAAAAACTTTTTTTTTTTTTTTAAATTTATTTATTCACACTTTTTATCATAATATAATTCCATGTTCACTTTGCCCAGCTAACAAGGGTACAAACACCGTTCCAAGCTAGGCAATTACATTTTAATATATTATAATAGTTAACAAATTAATATAGAGCACAGACAAACAAAATATAAACTTATTCGGATACACATTTTGATTCATATACATACAGACATACACATATATACACACATATATATATACACATATATACACATGTACATACACAGACACGTACATACACCCATGCGCATACACATACACTTTGTGTATCATTTTTGATTAAATTTGGAGAAATAAAACTCATACTTTGTTTTTTTGATACACTCACTTTACATTTTTGCTTTAAGTAAGTTTTATTTCTCCAAATTTAGTTATTATTTGATTGAGAAACGTCTTTGAGAAGCAACCCTAATTTTAAATCACGTATCCACATTAAATCGCAGGAATATATTAATTACATATTCTAAAATAAACGACCCATTCCAGATAAAAATTCCGTATGGCTTGGTTTCTATGCGATTTCTGTTCAGTTCCGTACGCGCAGGCGCAAGCCCGCTCCACTGTTTTTATCCGAGTTAAGTATAACTGTAAAGAAAAATAGACAAAAACAATTAAAAACATCACTACACGATACGAAACATTTAAAATTAACGATTCACGACGTTTAAATCTTGATTTTCATTCGATCAACTATTTGTTAATGTAAAACCAGACAGATCATTTGTTATTTTTGACGTTTGAGGTTACGGGCGGATCAGACTGAAGTCGGCAACAATATAATAGGTAAGTGTTGACCATAGAAACACGGCCATTTTGTGTTACCAGTGTTTAAAAAATGCAGTGCCAAGGACAATACTTTTTCATTTTGTTTTTTTTTTAATAATGTATTTAGTACCTACATATATACATACTTGCTACATAAATAAAGATCTTAATAAAATTGTCCACAGATAATAATTATGGTTATCATCATCATCATTTCCCTATCCGCTCACATAGGCGCATAGGGCACTGTATTGGTACTAAAATTACACGAGACATTTAATTTTTTTACTTGGAATGTAAGGTGATCAGTCTTACACTTCAGGTGCGAGTCTAGGAAAAATTAAATTTTGCAGTTTAGAACCGCCTTTAAAAAACAAATGTCGCGTCCTCCCTGCAGGAATTGACCCTTAAAACCCCAGGCATGGTATGCGAACGCGTCAACCACTACACTGCAAAATGGACTTACCTTCACTTGATTTCCCTTTCAAGGCTTTTAGAGTAGCCATCGAGTTAAAAACATTCGTTCAGGGTTCTGGTTCTGTTTCATTCGCCCGGACACATTATATTTAAAAAAAATTTGAAAGGAAAAGAGAAATACTAGTCTTTATTATTTGCAAAAATATTTAAATTTTCAGACTTTTTCTTAAATGTCGTAAATAACTTGTGCTGGAAAAATTGAAATCAAGTTGTAGTAGAGTGAGATTTGAACCTGGGACCTATGGTCCGTGAGTCCACAATACTACCACAGGACCACAACCCGGTTTATTATGCAATGGGACACACACACACGGGACCTAATTAATACAATAATAAGACCCACGTATTTTATTTTTGTCCATTAAAATTTTTATGCCGACCTTTTCTATTAATAACCATTTATAAAACGACGTTACATAATTTAGAAAAAATAATTTTAGCGCTTTCCCGTTCCTCATTTACTTCTGCTGTAATGTTTTTGGTATTAAACAATTATTTTGCCGATTTCTCTGGTCATCTTAATGGTGTTATATAAATTAGTTTATACATTTAATAATGATACTCACTGCAATTGTTTAACTAATGTATTCTTTTTCGCGAAATGTTTTACGGAAAAGTGTAAGAAGAAAAGTGTGCCTACGTAATATGTATTTTTATACCTTAGAGGATAAACCATGGGAGTCCACTTTTTGCCATTTCGAAGTTAAAAATGCAGAAATTATTTAAATTATTTAAAACGTAAATAAAACACCCACTGAAGTCCACCTTTGTCATAAAAACGCTTTTTAAGTTGAAATAAAAATCTGGAGTCCACTTTGTTTAGCCGCAAAAAAATAAATAGTTCCAGATATGCTATTTTAATATGTATTTTTATTATAAAAATAATAATTGTTTTTCATTGAAAGTTCTTTATAAACTGAAATTAAATAATTTAGTTCGAAAGTTTCGATGTTTTTGAAATAGAACGATCACATATGTGACGATTTTTCCAAAATCCAAAGTGCACAATCGTCACATTGGAGCCTTTATATTAACAACTGTAAGTTCCTTCGACCACATGGCTCTTCAGATTGGAGGTATTTTGATATAAGTTTTAAAAAATACATCAATTGGGCCGGGGATCCTGTAGTTGTCGACATATGCAACTCCAACTGCTTGGACCTTAATCCTTCTAAGTGTTCGGTTATTACATTTAGTCGCAAAGTAAAATTTTTACCCACTAACTTTGTGCTTAAGGGTCAAAACCTCCAACGCTCATTATGTGTAACGGATCTAGGTGTCTTCCATGATAGTGAATTACTTTTCGACGCCCATGTTGACAACATCATAAAAAAGTCATCGCGTGCGCTTGGCTTTGTTATGCGTAGCTCTACGTCGTTTACTATGGCAAAGACACTTAAAATCCTTTCCTGTACATTAGTGCGAAGCAACTTAGAATATGCATCACAAATATGGAATCCTATGTACAATATGCAGATATCACGCATTGAAAATATTATTAAAAAAATCGTAAAGTTCATGTGTTTCTGGTTGAAACTTGAGTTTAAATCCCATCAGTATATTCGTATATTTGATAAACATCACATATTGCCTCTGCAAAAACGTCGTGAAATAGCGGATATAATTTATTTACTAAAAATTGCCTCTGGTTCAATCGACTGTCCGGAACTACATGCAAACTTTCAAATCAATGTTCCTTCCAAAGTTTTGAGAAATAACCTTATTCTTCACATACCTCTTGTTTCATCTAATTATAGGCAAAATTCGTATTTATGGCGAACTTTTAATAATTTTAATGTAATAAATAAATCATTTAACATATATTTATTTGCAAATAATCTTAATGACGTACGGCGTTTGCTTTCGAAATAATTCGTAGTATTTTTACTTTTCTTTTGAATTTACATTAAATTATTATTCATTTTATGTTCGAGAATCTTTTTAACTTATTGTGATGCTACTTGTGAAAACCTGTAATTGGCTAATTTGTTATTTGTTGTGTTATATATAAGGTAATTATAGCTGTTGGTTATCCAAATAAATAAATTAAAATATGATAAGACAATTTAAATATTCGCCGGATAGTTATGTGTATTTTTAATTGAATTATTCTTCCGATTTGGAGATATTACCGAGTCGCCGCGATAGTCAAAACATGATTATTTACTCCGAGAATTTATATAAAGTCTAGCTTCTAATATCAGAAGAAAAATTCAAGCATCTACAAGATATGAAATCGGCTATGGAAAAAGACCACCACCCTTTCTTCGATGCCTTACCCCACCAAGACAAAAAAAAACATTCAATATTAATTATTTGGTAGTAGTTTTATTTAGTACTTTATAAGATTTTGTGTAAGAAATTTTCTTTGCATCTCCAAATATACCTATATAACTGTCAAAACGGTTTTTATTTACACAATTCACGTAACTTGTAATTAAGGCTTTAACAAAATTAAAGTCACCTTTTATTTTCCTTATTAAATAAACAGAGAAGATGGTAAATTAATTCAATACGATTAGTTGTCAATGCAAAAACTCATAATGTGTCATTTTTAAGAATGAACAATACCTTCAATGTAACATTTTAAATTATAAATATGTATTTCTAAATGTATCTATTCAAATACAAAAAAATATTGTTTACAAAAATACGTTATTAGCCATACATTTATTCAAAAAAATTGGCAGTTTTCCTTCATTTCCTTGCTTATAAATCAGTTTTTTCACTCTCCGGTGTAATTTCCATTTTGTCACATTACAGGTATTACGCGCCCAGCGCAGATATTTCGTTCAATATGACGCCCATGGTTTATCCTCTAAAGACCATTTACATGTGGACAATACAAAAGAGATGACAATATTGTCATGTCACAGCTCCGTTAAAAGCCTCGACCGCACAGGACAGAAGAATACGAAAATTACTGCCGCAGTTTACATTTGAGCGCTGCGAAAATGAATACACGACGGCGTTTATTACTAGCGAATTCGCGAAATGTATTATTCATTTTATCCCAAGATGTATTGCGATTGTTGAAAAATAAAATAAATATCAAGGATGGTTTTCTGCGGCCATTTTGGGCAGAATTTTTTTTGGGAGCGACACGTTGGCTGCGGGCGATGGTGGTGGTAAAAATTGTTTCGCGGAGAAAGCCTGCCCGTCTGTCTCAGCGGCGATGTCTTGGGGCAATGTTTAATCCTTCAAATGCAAATTGCTGTTTACACGTGGAGAAGGGTCAAGTCCTGGGACAAAACAATATTATATTGTTCACATGTAAACAGCCCCTTGAAGGTACAAATTTACGTGGCGTAAAAAAGTTTTAACTGCCAATTTAAAGTTTATGTGTTCTATTTATTCAATTTGTTACTTTTAAAACTTACTAATACAAAACTTTCTAAAGAAATAAACATTGTGACAGTGTGTAATCAATATATTTATGACAACATTATGTATGTGCGTAAAAATATATATCTCTTTCCCAAAAACAGCGATACACATAGTTATAATACTAGAAATAAAGATAAATAAGTATTTATACAATAGAAAAATATCACATCCAACAAATACCGATTAAATATATGAAATGGATATAGAATTTCAAAATCAATATGGATATTGTGGAAAAATGTTTTCATACATAAAAAAAAGAAATTTAATAAAAATACATTGCCTTGGCAGTTGTGACGTCAAGATTCGTGATTATGTTCTTAACAAATTTGAATGGGCAGGAACAAATAAACATAAGTCGTTACGTATTAAGGGCGTGGTCAATGGAATAGCCATTTTTGCGGAAATTCAAAATCAAAATTTCAAATTTAAAAATATTTTTGATGCTACTAATAATTAGCATTTTTTTTTTACTGGACGGTATTTCATAGGCCTTTATTACTTTAAAAAGAAAAAAAAAGTGATATTTCCCTATTAAAAATAAGTAAGGTTAGCACATTGTTTGTGGAGCACGGTGTGTACGTTTCTACAACAGATTACCCGACAATGTCCTAAATATGACTAATAATAAATTCAAAGCTCACATAAAAGGAGTACTTCAGAAAAAGGCTTATTATGAATCAAATGACGACATGCAAGAAACAGGGTATGGAACTGACGATGTAATTTTATTAATCCAATTTTTAATTGTGTTTGTTCATGTATTTATTATCATGAATAATTTTTTTATGTGTAATTATTCAAACTTGACTATCTCTTTGTGTTGTTTTTTTATTGATTTTCAATAAGAAGGTATTAATACATTGAAAAAAAACTTGAAATTCAATTAAAATTAAACACAATAAAAAATTTAATCATGTTTTGGAATTATGTGGGTAGTGTAAAAAAATATACGTGAAATCGTCCCGTGCAATTAATTCAATTAAAGACATAACCCCTATAATACATCACATACAAATAATATAGTCACTAGATCCTCAACTCAAAGACAACTTAAACAAATACAAACTAATTCCACTTTCGGACAAAGGGATTTTGAGTATTATTCAATCAAAATCTTTAACCTACTTCCACTATCTATAAAAACTATTAGTAACGAGAAAATGTTTAAAAAGGCTATAAAAAAATAGATAGTGGAGCTAGGTAGACGTAAAATGGATTGTCTCATTCGCCCATACCAATATTGAATCAACTGCTCCACAAGTGAATAGCTCATGTTCGGTTTTTGTTATTTTCATTGTGCGTTTTGTAATATAAATAATATAGATGTACAAATATACCTAGTTATTAAAACAGTCTGATTATTTTGTTAACTATCTCTGTTTATTAAGTTAGTCTTCTTTGTTTATTCTTAAATGTAAAAATATTTAAAAAAGTTTATTGTTAAGTGTCCTCGGCACGGGTAACCCCAGTGAGGTCACATTATTTTTATTATTGTTTATAGTTTGTAAGAGTAAAATATGAATAAATAAATAAATGTTTTTCTTTACAGATTCACAATGATTGAATCACTCGGGATATTATTTCTGACCTTTCTGACCATGACAATATCCTGGTTTTTCTCCCGACGTCGTCCCCTGGGTCCCCCAGGCCCTCTGGGGCTGCCGCTTCTGGGGTCTCTGCACTCTCTGGATGCCACTTCTCCTCACAAGTCCTTGGCCGGTATCGCCAAGAAATACGGATCCAAAGGAGCCTGCGAACTCTTCCTGGGGTCTTTGAGGACGGTACTCCTCACCGACCCGAAATTGATCAGAGAGGCGTTTGCGAAGGATGTTTTTTCAGGACGAGCCCCCCTTTATTTGACGCATGGAATCATGGAAGGATATGGTAAAAAAAATAATTATTGATATTGATTTACTAACGTTGTTGAGTTCTTTTTATACAAGAATCTCCTGAAATATCAAACTAATAAACTTCAATCTGTTTTTAAAGCAGCAGCAAGGCTTATAACGATAGTAAAAAAATATTCTCACATCTCACAACATCTTCGAGATTTGCACTGGTTAAAAAGCCCAGAGAGAATAAAATACAAGCTTTTCTAAACAGTATTAAAATCCCTTCATGAAATGGCTCCAAAATACCCATCGGATCTTTGTATTAGAGAAAATACATGTCAAAAAAAAATCTACTCTTAGGTCAGCATTTGATTCAGGCAGAGGAAAACTTGTCGAAATCCGGCACTCCCCCAACACTAAATTTGGAGATCGTGCTTTTGCCGTTGCCGGCCCCTCTGCCTGGAACCGATTGCCTTCAAACTTACGAATCATCGACAGTTCCTGTCAGTTCAGATTCCATCTAAAATCCCACTTCTTTAGACTGTCCTCAATATACCCTCAATTTTAAATCTGAAAATATAATATGTCACCTTAGTTTAGTTAGAATGTAAGTTTAGGTATACAATTTTAAAGCGCCCTTGAGGTGATTTTTCACAAAAATGGCGCTTTATAAATCAGTCAAATAATATTAATTCTAGATGCAGGTTCTTTAGTGCAGATGATGAAACACATATACACGTTCTATGTGAATGTGATGCATTATATCGTAAAAAAGGTCGCTACTTCGGTCGACCTTTGGTTAAACCTAAGGGCGTGAGAACACTCGCCCCCTGCCTAATAGCCTGTTACTCTGGCCCTCTGCTTAGCTGCAAAGTCCTAGGTTTGAAGGGTGAAAACTAACTTCATTAAATTTATTCTTCTACAGAATCCGATCTCTCAGGCGAATGTGCGGAAAAACAATGCATGGTAGGTGCCCTAATGTCGAAATTAGAGCAGAATGCAAGGCTGAGTTAAGCATTATTGACAAAATTAAGAAAGGTCTTTTGCGATGGTTCGGTCATGTGGAGCGAATGAATGATGAAAGAACGGCTAAAAAGATTTATGATGCGAATGTGTCTGGTTGTAGAAGTCGAGGAAGGCCGAAAAAGACATGGCATGATCAAGTACAACAAATTCTTGAAAGTGGTCATGTGAAAAGTCGGAATAATCGACGTGCGTGCATGAGAAGATGTATGAATGTGAAGGAAGCAAAGGAAGTGTGCCAGGACAGAGTGGTGTGGCGTTCTATCCTCTCTGCCTACCCCTCCGGGGAAATGGCGTGATGGTTAGTTAGTTAGTTAGTCTTCTACAGAATCACTTTGTAAAGCGGCCTTAATGTATAATATTACAAAAATGGCGCTGTAAAAGTTATCCATAATAATAATAATAATAATAATAAAGCCAACGTGAACATGATCACAATACCAGAGAAAAGTTAAAAATCATACTTCCATTTAGAAAAAAGGCGAAGTCACAAAATTCAATTTTATACCGGGTATTCTTTAAACCCTGTAACATTCGAAACTACGATGACCATTATGGACAAGAAGACATATTAGCATATTTAAAAAAATATTTAGAACAAATAACTTTTTTAAAAGTAAAATATTTAAAAAAACAAATGGTTGCTTACTTCTGCAGAGGAGAAGCGAGGGGGCGCCGCCGATCGGTTGACGCTATATTAGACTCCCTCCTCCCTCTCCCTCACTCCGCGTTTCTCCCCTACAGATGTAAGCAACCTTTTTTTAAATATATTTTATCTATGTAAATTTTATTCGTTTTAAAAAAATATTTTAATGTTCAAATATGTCTTCTTGCTCAAACTGATCATCGTGGTTTCGGATGTTATGGGGTTTAAAGAACACAGGCTGAAAAAAAATATATGGAAAAAAACATTTTTTTTTTTTTTTTTTAAATGAATTCAAGCAGAAGGTTAAGAAATTGGTGTTAAACAACTAATAAATGAAAAATGTGTACATCGCTATTAATAGAGCACACATAAAAATATGTTTATTTGGGCCCTATTTTAAGATTCAAAATAAAAAATAAATAAAATAATTATGCCCTATTTTTTTAATGTCCCTTAATGATTTATATATGTTTAAGCCTAAAACTAAATATACCGTTCAAAAAACCCTAATTTAAATGTATTTTATGTAGTTCTGATTGCGACACGATATTAATTCAATGGTCATCATTGAAAAGAATTATACCTGGCATGGCCGATTTTTTCGTTTTGCGGAACAAGGTTAAGGCAGATTATAAAAGAATTGTTCGTTATTTGTTGCGTCTGACCTACACAACACTCGCTCAGTAAAAATATTAAAATCTTGGAATTTTCCATACCTTATTAATCAAACCCTTCTCTGACGTGTTTTAAGTCACAACATATTTTTCGTTTGCGGTTCTTTGTATGGCTAAAAAAATTGATTACCTAGAATATCCTTAATTATTTTCAAACACCATCCTGTATTCACGTGATACTGAAATTAATGACAGCCATTAATATCTTTGATTATATTTCGCCACGTTGGGTTAAGATGACCTACGTCCAAAAACTCTTTCGCAATATTTGATTCGCTCAATTCCAAAATTAATATTGTCCATCTTACTTTGTTGTGAGATATTCACAAAAAATGTGTACAGACCTCAGCATTATAGGAAAAAAATTTAATGAAATATAGCGTTAACGAAAAACACATTTCGAAAATATTATAGTTTTTTAAAATTATTTAAAGATATATCACGGACAAGATTTAGCTCAATTTTCGACAAACGAATCTCACCGACAAGGCAATTTCTTGCCTTTCTAAAAAAATTATTATCATTTGTGGTTTACTGTTTGTTTAATGTTCTTTTGAGCATATTTTGAATATATTTAATAATTTATTGCTTAAATACCAATCTATAACCGTTTATTTAATAACCTGTCCGTTGGTTTAAATAAAATGAAATAAATAAGAAACTGTTTTATTGACATGATGATCTTTGAAGCTTATGACACTTTAAAAATGTTTAAAGTGTGCTAAAAATGTTAAAAATCGCGATTTATTATGGTCATATTTTCGAAACCGTTTTAAGAGGAGAAATCATACAAGAACTTTATTTATTTTATTATTTAATTTAACAAAAAATATGATAAATAATAATTTTTATTCCAGTAAAATGGCTAAATAGTGTAAAGCTGATTCTACTATATAAAACAAAAACATATTTCATTTTCATATAATTATGTAGAAATAACTGACGTGACATGTAAAATGTATTATCAAACTTTTAGGAAAATTAAAACTAAAATACAAAACAAAAACAATAAATTCATATGGAAAAAATAAATAATATACATAATTGAATAATTTTTTGAATAAATGAGATAAAATAAAATAAACTCTCTTATATTATGTTCTTGTGGCTGTCTCAGTATCTGCAGCCATCGCTCGAAATGGGGTGAATGCATCCACCCTGTAGACACTTTTTTTTTTTTTAAACTAAGATTTTTCAAGCCTGATATTCACTTCTGTGATTGGACATTCCTGCGCATTCCCTACCCTTCGGATTTTCCAAGTAACATTAAAAATAATTTTCTGAATGTCGGATCTTTCGAATACGTTTCGTAATATGATTACTATGCATTTAAAATATTTTTTTAAATTTATAAATGCCTAGCCAGATTCTATATTCCGACCACTGTGTTGAAAAAAGTGATAACATTATTTTTTAAATTGAAATATTTTGGCTGGCGTAAAAGAATTAAGCTACTAGGCATTGATTCCGACTCCAAAAAACTCCTCTAAAGCTTAAAAAATATATTATGAGAAAAAGTACATACATGTTAATTTGAAATTATTATTAAGAGTTTTTTTCTGCATTTTCATTTTGGCTAAAATGTATGTCTTATGTTTGAACTGTTACATTTATTTAATGATAAGTAAAGAAATGTAAAAAAAGGACGTAGATCACTGTTACTCTTACTTGACGATGTGTGGGTATTTTTTTTGGATCTTCTTATAAAGCTACCTAACATGGTTTATAGAATGCAGTTTTTCTCTTTTTAATCAACGTTATGTTTTTATTTTGCATTCTGCTGAAAATTAACATAAAATGTGTGTATATTTATAAAATAATTGTTTTATTTTACGGATTTTTTTTTTCGTTGAAAAAATTTTTTGGTGTTTAGTCATGACTTTATTTCTATCTACGTATTAATTGTATCCGTTTTTTTTTCCAAATGAAGAAAAAGCGAGGACACAGCAGAAAAATGCAACAAATTAGTCAATAATGCATTCTCCTTTATTATTTTACCACAAATTATTCAATAATTCATATCGTATTCACCGTACACTACGCAAGTATAGCGAACTGGTCCGGCGGCTTTATTCCCTCGATTTAACGCGAACAGAAAGAGGTGTCAAAAATGATCACATTCATCTACTTGGCATTCCATTTTGAAGGCTTGTAATCAATGTAGTATAAAAGCAAACAAAATATTTTGAATGGCTGATTTATTTTCTTCTCAATAATTTTTGCTGACCACTACACCACGAGATTGACAAATTAATATGTAATTACTTATTTTTATTTATAAACGGACTTATTCAGTCCATTCAACAATGGCAAACACATTTCCTTATAATACGTAATTAATCGTAGGGCTAAATCTAAGGGTACAAATATTTGAACACAATCAAAATATTGTTGAAATACGTAGCCACAGAACGCAGTGGTGCATAGGGCGCTGCATTGGTACACCAAATGCAGCGTATCTTAACCATTTGTTACACAAAGGTAAGGTGATCAGTCTTCTGCTTCAGGTTCCAGTCCAAGGACAATGAAATATTGTAGGTTGATTTCAATTTTTTAAACAATATTTTATATCGAATCGAACCGAGTTGTGGTCCTGTGGTAGTATTGTGAACTCACGGACCGAAGGTCCGAGGCGCAAATCCCACTTTACCACAACTTGATTTCCATTTTTCTAGCACAATTTATTTACGACTTAAAGGAAATAGTCTGAAAATTCAATTATTTGAGTAAATTGAGAAAGAACTCAAGTATTTCGTTAAAAAAATAAAAACATCGGCTTTTTCAGGAATCGAACAAGGAACTTGAATCATTTTGCACTACCAATGCCCAACAAGGCGGTCGGCGGGAGTAGCCATCGAATCAAAAACCCTCGTCTGGGGTTCAGGGCCGCGATTATAAAGGCTACTACATCGATAAATACCGAGACGGTATACTTAACTTCTGTACTATCTCTATCTACCTCGGTATATTTTACTGACTTGTCAGCTTAACGTCATGTGATTGAATCTAACCAATGAAAGACCCCGAAAATTTAGTCCGGGTTCCTTACTTAATTAAAATTTGAAATAGTTCCAATTTATATTTTAAATAGGCTTCTCTGATAAAAAGTGGCCACTTTAAAGCCATTATAAACTCTAGTGAATCCCGATTCAAGCAAAATATGCTTGCTTAAACATGATTTTATATAACTTTTGACAATCACGAAGAACGTATGCTTAATTTTCGTCTGTATTTATCTACCTAACGATTACAATGCTGGCTCTTTTAATGTCTCTATACGTACACTCACGAAGATATTTATAGTAAAACAAGTTTATTTTTAATAGTAGCAACGCCAGGAATAATATTTACGCCTAGATGCTCTTATACAGGGTGTTTTTTAAACCCCGTCACATCCGGAACCACAATGATCAGTATGAACAAGAAGACATATTGGCACATAAAAATATTTTTTTAGAACGAATATTTTTTTTTTTTTAAAATATCGAAAAAAGCAAATGGTTTCTTAATACTACAGGGAAGAAATGAGGCGGGGGGGGGGAATCTGATACTGCGCCATGCTCTATTCACTTCTCCCCTGCAGATGTGAGCAACCATTTGTTTTTGAAATATTTTACTTTTAAAAAAATTTTTTGTTCTAAATATTTTTTTTAATATGCTAATATGTCTTCTTGCCCATACCGATCATTGTGGTTTTGGATATGACAGGGTTTAAAGAACACCTTGTATGTTAATAGTGCAGAGTCTAGCCACATTATCTGTACATCTAGGCATTAGTTTTCAAAAATGACAGAAATTTTAGAATTCAATTCGACTTCAAAATTCGTTTATTTTTTTCTCATATTTTTAATTGACTTTTAAGAAAAAAAGTACTAACCTAGAACGATTAAAAAATTAAATAAATCGTAATAAAAAAAACGCACATTAGAACTATTTTTTGATCATTTTTGATGTGTAGATATGCGTACCGAGGGGTACATTTTTATTTTTGTGTTGTCGTCGGGAATTGAACCCGGAGCCATCCGTGCATAAGTCAAGCGTTTTAGCCACACCACAGAAGCTGCTTTGTGTTTATTGGGTATAAACATATCCGTACCTTAAAGGATAAAATAACGGATGTGACATTGAACGAAATGTTCAGGAAATAAGATTTTGTGATTGGGCGATTTCCGGAACATCATAACTTTTGAACCAAATGAGATAATTTCAATGTGTAAAGAACTTTTAATGTAAAATAATGTTTTTTGTTTTAATAAGAGAATAATAGAATAGAAAGTAAACTTCTAAAATCAAACTTAACAAATCGGAAGCAGTATACCTTTGTAAATGAAATAAAAGTAAAATACTAACAGTTAATTTTAGAGTACCACAAGGATCTGTTTTGGGTCCACTATTATATGTTTTGTATATTAATGACTTATCACTGTACAATTTTAAAGGAAAAAATATTATGTATACATTGGACTATTCTATAAAAATCAAACAGATGTATTGACAAACAATAGACAATAGACATAAACGAAGACCTAACTATGTTGACTAAATAGACAAATACAAACTTACTTACACTTAATGAAAAAAAATGCAATATGATACATCTAGTAAAAAATGTCAAAAAGTAGATGCTTACATAAAAAATTAACGACTAACTGAAATTGAATCTGTTAAATACTTAGGGCTAACAATAGACAGACAATTGACATGGACAATTCATAACAACAATTTAATTAGCAAAGTGGTGACATTATCGAGTCTTTTTTTAAAAATCGAAAACAATGTTCCAAAAACGGAAAACATTATAATTCCTATGTAAAAACTAAAATATGTTAAATGTAACTGGTATAGGGAACAAGAGATCAAAAAAAACATAAACAGACTACAAAGACAGCAAAATAAAATATTAAAGTTAGTAACCTACCCTATCTGACAGCAATTAAAGAACTTTTTAAACAAACCAAGCAATTAAATGTAACTGAACTCTTAAAACTAGAATTCTTAAAATGTATTCATAATTTAGCCACTGATGTAATTGTAGACAAAGAACTTAAACAAAATTGTAGTAAACATGGACACAATACGAGAATATCAGAAAAATATCATATTCAACCTTCTAAAACGAGACAAGGACAGTCGAGTCTAATAAACCATGGACAGAAAAAATACAATAAACTCAGACAACTTTTACAAAAGACTTAAAAAATATTTTCACTAACAGTAGAATATGAATTTCAAAAATAAAAATATTTTGTTAAATGTATTTAACCCGTAAGGGTTTATCAATGAAATTTAAAAAAAAATAGTACGTATTCGCATAACTTATCTGAAATTACTGATGTTTTTTTCAAAGTTGACTTTATATTAGTGTCGGTAATGTACCTTCATTGCCATTTGGGAGAATTTATCTTCAACAATACCGTCACGGTAAAGGTATGAAGTCCTTAACTTCCTATTTTAATCGCTGCCCTGGTTTAACATAAACAGCGCTATATCCATGATCAAATATGAAAATAATATCGTTTATTCCTTACATTGATACCATCACTAACAAGGCGATGAAAGGTCTCGGGTATTTGCAGCAAACTGTAAAAGATTTTTATTCTAAACTACCTTCAATGTTCTATTTACTGCCTTAGTTAGAAGAAATTTAGAATTTAATTCAACAATTTGGTCACCTTATTACAATGTTCATATTAGAAAGTCAGAAAGAGTACAATGTAAATTCTTTAGATTCATCAATTACAAACCTAATAATATATAACCACTGAAAATATTGAATACGATTATTTATTGTGTACACTAAATATATCAACTCTTTACAAAAGAAAAATCATAAGTAATGTATTAAATTTATATAAAATAGCAAATGGTGTGTTGGACGTCCCGGAATTAACTAAATTATCAGTTAACATTATTTTGTTAATCTCCTGGCTGTCATAATTATTATTAAAATTCACCAATACCTAGACTACACCGGCTAGGTAACGAATATGATGAAGTTGATATAGTTTGTCTGTTTTATATATTTATACGTTAAGTATTCTAAAGGTTATAAATGAATAGTTATAACATTTCTTAATATTGTTCTTTATTTACTAAATTTTAAATTAATCTAAATTTTTAAGTTTCTCTGTAATAAAACATATATTTATCTGTATGTGTATGTATGTATATATATATATATATGTATGTGTACATTGTGTGTGTGTGTGTATGTGTGCATATGCATGTGCAATATGTGCATATATGAGGGTGTATTTATGTATGTAAATGTATTAAATATCTTTTGTATACCCCTATACTTATGAGAGTAGATTTTTTATTTTTACTTATTATTGTTTCTTTGAATTTTTCTTGCGTTATTCTTACTTTTAACATAATGTATATACTAATGTTACACTGTTGCACTTGAATGTATTACTAATAAATGTAAAAGCACATTGAGAGTAAAAATTAATGAATAAAAAATTAATTGACGAAAATATCAGTTTATTTGAACGGCTCTCGTCAAAAGCTCCACGGCTTTTAAGAGCTTTTTTTGCGTTTCCGTCGCGATCTCCGACACGCTGTTGTCATCTTTCCCGTTTGTCGACTGCATTAAAAATTGTGAAAGGCTGTGGCCACAGGTCGGTTTTTGTCGAACGTTGACTCAACGACCTAGGGTAACGTTGGTTCAAAATGCTTTACTGGATTCTGTAACGCGGGAATTTAAGCAATGACCGGTTAGATGCGCTTTTTATTATATATTTATTATTACGGTTGTACATAATTTGATTCAAGCTTTAGTTTTACAAGGTTGAATGATTTAATTGAGAAAATTAAAAAAAACTGAATATGATATTTTTTAACAAATGTATTTATTTTAGACAGTTTTACAAATAAATTTTAAACACCTAGTTATACCTTAATTAGTTAACAAAATACATACAAAAATAATTTCAGAAATAAAGCATTGTTATAGTATGCAAAAAAACACAAATAAAAAAAAACAAATAATCAAAGGTATACAATTTATATTTGAAACTCTAACTTTGTGGTTATTTAATTTAATAGAATAAATTTCAATTAACTTTGTTTTTTAACCACTTATTTTTTATTTATTTTACCGACCGGTTTCAAAGTTACACAAGCTTCTTTACCTTCTATAATTAAGTCATGAATTCTTTAATATTTTATTTTAACAATGATAACAAAATGTGACATCGAACATATGGAGCTAAGAGGCCAGGTCTTTTTGTCATTTAGTTTGAGTAATGATGGGATTTGTAAAGTCAGATCGATACAATCTTTAAAACTAGGCAGGAGTGGACTAAATAAAATATTGTTTTTTCGGTTTTTTTTTTTTTAATTAATCGCTTTTTTTCATTTCAATGATTTCCAAGTTGTCTTATTTCAATATTTTATTTTCAACATAAAAAACTTTTAATCCAGTGTCTTTATAAAAATTATGATTAATTTCTATCAGATGGCTAGCGAATTCAGAAAATAAACATTATGTTGGCATTTAAGGGTTTTTTAACTGTAATATTAAAGTCTTCTCTAGTTTTTCCAATGTAAATTGAATCGCAATCATCACATCAATTTAATTAAATTTATATTTATCCGATAATATTTAGTAATCACTTTTAAAATAAAATAGGATAAGATTCATAAGTTAAGTATACCTTGATTAAAAAACTTGTGTAGCTTTTATGTACCTAGTTACATGTATGTAGTATTTTACATCAATAATATACATGTATATATATAAAGCAAAATGTAATTCGATCCATAGAAAAATAAACTGTTTATTAGATACACATTTATTAGACCTACATATTTTCTTGTTATACCATGAAACACTTGAATTTTAGTTTGACCGTTTATGTCATACCATATTTATATTTATAATTCCTCTGTACGAGTGATGTCACTGAACTCCTCCTAAACGTCTGAACCGATTTACGTGCGGTTTTCAGAGAAATATAGATTGTTGCGCTGTGCGTGTTCGTAGATATTAAAATCTTCAATCTTATATGTAAAAAAGAAGTATTGAGCATAAATGTTTTATTCGTCGATCTACTAAGGTCTCATTCGAGGAGAATGCATTTACAAAAAAATTGAAGGATGTAGTTTTTTAGTGTCTAAAAAAAGTTTGTTTTTGAATCTATACAACCAGGATTCATTTTTTGTGGATCTTAATCAGATTATTTCCTTAAACTCTTTATAATTTCTACCCATTTATTTCTTTGTACTGGATTTTTGGCTAAACCAAAATAACATTAAATTCAATACATTTTTAAAAATCGTATTCCTACGTTTCTATGTTGGTGAGAAGACCGGAGTTTGACGTTTGCAAAAAGAATGCCATATTTGAAAAAAAATCATTCTTTATGTTTTAGAATTCAACCATAAACAAGTACTTCTATCTTCCTTCTAATTTTACTGTAAGTTTCTATTTTCTGTTAAATAGGCACTATCAGGTTTTGGTGGGTTTTTCTGTTAGTGCCTATTTCAATTTCAATTTATGTTGAAATTTTTATTGGTTTCGATATGTGTTTATTATTACAATTGTTATTTTGTTGTTATTCTTGTAATTATATTTTTCTTGTCTTTTGTTTGTATCCATATTGTTATTCCTGTCTGTTTATGTTTTTCTTATGTTTATAAATGTAACTTGTTTTTGGCCGATGTTATCAAGTTTTGGTAGTAGGCCCTAATAATGAAAAAAAAAAAACAAGTACCAGGTACAAACTTATCAATGAATGAATGTATTTTCTAAGGTTAAAGCAGGCAAACCAACTTTCGGGTAGGACAACGTCTGTCGGGTCCGCTAGTATGTATAAACTTATTAATAATTAAAAACGGAATGGCCCACGCTCAGACGCTGATGTCTTTGTGGGCATTTTTTCCAATTTATTTTAAAGCTTAATTTTAAGATTTATTTTTCTGATGTTATAATATTTCTATGTAAATATATGTAGGGAAAAATAAACAAAAAAAATTATAAAAATATCGTATCAGATTAAAAAGTTTTACTTTTTAATCGTTGTTTATACAGGGTGTTCATTAAACCCTGTCACATCCAAAACCACGATCATCACCATGAGCAAGAAGACATATTGGCACATTAAAATATTTTTTTATAATGTTTAAAATTTTAAAAAATCAAAAATCAAAAAAGCAAATGGTTACTTACTTCTACAGGGGAGAAACAAGGAGGGGGAGAAGGGAGTCTGGTACTGCGCCACGCTCCCCTCACTTCTCCCCTGCAGAAGTAAGCGACCATTAGTTTTTTTTTAAATTTTATTTTTTAAATTTTCTTTGTTCTAAATATTTGTTTAAATATGTCTTCTTGTCTATACTGATCATTGTGGTTTCGGATGTGTCAGGGTTTAAAAAACACCCTGTTTAGTGACCGACGACCATCGGATATGGGTATGATTGCGATAAACATTAGATTCTTATCACAAATGCATTTTATTCTAATTGTTTTTTTCAGTTTATTTAGCCATGAACTTTAATATTCAAAGAAATGAGCTAATAAAACGAAATGTATAAAATATTCTTCATTTCGAAAAACAAGTTTTATCAAAGCAGATAACGTTTTGCTCATGTTTATATAATGATTCGTGTGCGAATACAAATCAAAATATGCAATTTTTACTAAACATTATAATCAATGAACTTTAAATGACAAAAAGGAAAGCAATGACTTCAAAAAAGTTCGACAAACATTTAAAAAACAATTCATATTCTTGTAAAAAAGTTTTTGACGTCATCGTCGATGTCATGTTATATTCAAGAAAAAAATATGTACAATAAATAGTAAACTATGAGGAACTTCAGAGCTACGGTAATTGGATACAAAAAATGTTTTTTGCGCGCTGTAAAAACTAAAACATTAAATTTTACTGCAAAGTTCCTTGAAAATATAAGAAAACATTAAAAAAAATATTTTAATAAAAACGCAATTCTTTGAACGACGTCATTGGTTTATATGAACCAACCAAAAAATGAGAGCTGTATGGATATTTTATATATTTTTTCTTATTTAACTTTTTGTTCATAATTTTATTTGTACATTGGCGGGCTTTTCTTCTCAATCCAATGAAGTGCATATTATGTATTTCTGGATTACTTTCTTTCAGCACAAAGATGCTAAGGCTACCAGATTTCAGAGAGCTCTTTCGGGCAGCTCTTCTCGTTTGACAACGAGCAAATTTTCCGTGTATGTGGGCACCGCCAAGGAGACTTATGTCCTCAGATGCGGTGTGCGGTATGTGGTGAGCAAGCTGTACATTGGCGGGCTTATTGCCAAATGGCAATTTTTTTCTAACCAACCAATAAAATAAAATAAAGGTTTCATTTTTATTATTCAAGTTACAGAACATATTCAATCGAAAAAAAATATTAAAAAGCTAAAGATATATAAAAATAGAAATATACGTATTTGTTTATAAATTACCTTAAATCGAAACTATTACTCAATGGGAAAAAGGAAAAAAGAGGAAAAAGGAAAAGAGGAGAAATTAAGAAAGAGAAAGGAGATGTTTCTTCACACGTGATTTAAACAGAGATAATGTAGTAACATCTTTGATGGTGGATGGGAGATGATTCCACAGTCATTAACATCGTTCTTACCATGGAAGTATGAAGAACAAAGGAACATGGTAAAGATACCACAGGGGGGCGCAGTCAACACCCAGTCCAGTAAAGTTCAGCCAGTTCAGTCGACGTCAGTCCGCCAGTCAGTCAGCCAGTGAGTCCCAGTTCAGTCCAGTAATTAATTCCATGCGTATATGATCAGTAGAGGTTTTGATGATAAATAAATCATGTTGATGCTGTAAATATTATGTGACTTTTTTCAACTGCGTAATTATTTTTATCTTAAATCGGCCTCCTCACGCATTGAACTTGACATTAATATGCACCTTTATATCAGGAAGACGTACTTTTAAAGTAATAACATCATAATCTTGAATACGTTAAGATTTATTTATTATATATTCAAAATTATACCGCTGCTTACTCTGATTAAGTTATAACAAATCATCTAATTTAATTTTTCATATCCTTTTTTTTTACTTAATAACTTAAAAATTTATTATATGAGAGACATTTATTTCATTCTCGTACAAACTTTAAATCTCTCTTACTTCTTAATAACATTCTTCGCAACCCTTGCCCGCTTAAAAAGAATGAAGCTGAGAATTTCAGTCACCTTTCTGATTACTACTTTACTTGAGGTCCCGGGTTCGATTCCCGGGAAAATCGACATAAAATATTGATACAAAAGGTTAATTTACAACGCAATATTCCATTTTTCCCTCACTACTTGAAGCGTAAAATGGTCACCTCACCGTCATGTAACAGACGATCCATGTCATGTAAGCAACATTTGGTGTTCGAATTTATTGCCCTAGATACCACCTGGTGAGTTTAGAGACATGGTGATGATAAGATTAAGAAAGGGTCTCTGAGATGGTTTGATCACGTAGAACGAATGGACGACGAGAGAATGGTAAAACAAGTATATATGGCAAAAATGTACGGCAACGTTAGACGAGGACGACCAAGGAAGACGTGGCATGATCAGATAAACCAAAATCTTAAGTCTGGTCATGTCAAAAGCCGACAGAACCGAAGGGCATGTATGACAAGATGTATGAATGTGGAAGAGGCTAGGAGTGTATGCCAGGATAGACGTGTGTGGCGGTCCATTCTCTCTGCCTACCCCTACGGGGAAATGGCGTGATGGTAGTAGTAGTAGTAGTAGTAGTGATGATAATGATTTAACTCTCTGTTTTATTTTTGGGTAGGAATATATTTTTCCAATGACTTTTTTTTACCGTTTTGTATAAAATTTTAGGCATTGTCTTTTTATAAATTTGGGTTTGATTTTTCCTTGTCTCTAGTAAGGACTGATACATAAAGAAAAATCAGGGTTGCATTTTACGAGAACTGAAATTTCCCCTCAAGATATGCATTTGCTCGTTCTGATTGCTTTCCAATTTGATTTCATGTATTTAATGATTTATCTAAAAAACCTTGCAATATTTCAGATATTTTGCGTATTATTTGTTACGCATTTTTATCTACCTACGCAACTTCGATAAAAAATTAATTGTGCATCTTAAAATAAAACATTTCTTATCTACGTACTCAAGGAATAACCAATGTTAATTTTTTCGATGCAAATTTATCATTCCAATTACGGTAATAAAATAATAGTGATAATCGACATATTACACTGTAAATATTATAGTTTTATCAGGTCTGCTAAAGATATTTCTAATTTATCTTCTACTTTACTTTAACACATACCAATTACTTGTATTTAATGAATTGTTAGGTATGAAATGTAAGTTATAAAAATATATATGCACATGGAAACAGCGATGGAGAGGAGAGGACAGTGGAGATGGCACTATACCACATTTTCTCATTTTACTAGATGAGCAACTAAGTATACGGGTTTCACACATAGATGGCACTAGCGGCAAGTGTAGTGAACATACATGTCAGAAATTGTATTTGTTTTATAGGCTAAATAGCTGTCAACAATAATCAGTCGTAATACCAACACACATAGCAACGCAAAAATATTTATTTTTATGGCGAAGATGTCGAAAACTTAAAAAAAAGTTCAGCTGACGTACGTCGTTTGCTTGAAGAAGCTTGCGGCAAACATGCACCATCAAAATCTATGTGTAAAAATTCAAACAAACTGCATGAGTTGACTAAGAGATACATGAAAAATCGAAGAGCCACCTCTGAAATTTTGCTTTTGCGGCATGTAAGAAAGAGTTTCCTACGAGAATTATTACTTGTGATGAAAAATATATATATTTCGAGAATCCTAAATGTAAAAAAATCATGGTTTTCACCTGGAAAACCATCACCATTGACGGCACGGCCAAATCACTTTGGGAAGAAGACAATGCTCTGCGTTTGGTGGAACCAGAAACGAATCGTGAATTATGAGCTGCTGAAAATGGATGAAACTGTCAAAGCGGTCAATACCGACAACAACTAATCAATTTGAAACATGCATTGCTCAAAAAACTGTCAGAATGGGACACGAGACACGAACTAGTGATATTGCACCACGACAACTCTCCGTGCCATCGCACTTCCATCGTCCAGAACACCATCAACACACTGAAACGGGATCTGCTACTGCACCGACCGTATTCGCCAAATCTGGCCCTTTCTGATTATCACTTGTTCCGGTCGATGGCTCATAGCTTAGCTAGGATACTTTTAATTTCGAAGAAGTGTCAAATTGGTTGGATAAATGGGTTCGGTCCAAAGACGCATCATTTTATCGTCAAGGTATTTCATGTATTGCCAGAGAAATGGCACAAACGTATAGCTAGTAAGGGGCGATACATTGAATAAACATTTTTTTGTATTTCTTTGAAAATTAGAATTTTTTATTTATAAAATGCCCGGAAAATTAATTGCGCACCTAGTGAATGTTTTTATTTCATTTTAAATTTTAAAATATGTGTTTTTAAGTATCATTAATTTACTACTGGACCGATTGACGCGCCGCTTGCAAAATAATCAGCCTTGTCTCGGAAAGGTTTAAAGCAATCGAAATCTTCGATCTGACAATAAGAAAAAGGGTAGAAAGCCACATTTATATTTTTTTATTTAAGCATTAGTAATAGTTTAAAATCGAAAATAATAATAACAGTACCAAAACTTTTATATTACAGGTCATAAGCCCTGTAAATGCCTAGATTTCCATATTCCCCTTTTAAAGGTATTATCCACCCCTGCTGTATTTTGTTAACACGCAAGATTAGATAACATCGTACATTTTCGACTTTTTTACAACATGTATTTTCTAAGGATTCATTTTTTTAGGATTGATTTGTGCTGAAGGAGATATGTGGAAAGATCATCGTCATCTTTTATCTTCATGGCTACGTTCACTTGGGGCAACAAAAGTTTCTCCAAGAAGACAACATTTTGAGCGGCGAATTTCTAAATCTTTAGATGCTCTTGATAAGGTACGTTTAAAATAATCATATATTTCATATCCCAGAAAATGTTTTTTTTTAAATTATTTCTCTGAGTACTCGTACTTATAAATCGAAAATGAACCAAAAATATTTATTTAAAACTTCAAATACAAAGAATATGTACTTCGGCGGACTTCTATTAGAAGCAATATCTTCCAGCCAACCAAAAAACAGACTAGTCAAAAGAAGAAACTGGTCAAAATTTTGTACTACAAAAACATAAATATAATACATCAAAACAATTTTTTTTCAAAAGTTCAACAAATTATACGGTTTTTTCACCCTCATGTATTTTTTTTTTGGAGATTAGAGTCTTGCAAGTTAGTCAGACGATATGTTAAAATAAAAAAACCTAATTAATTAAAAATAACAGTTTTTTTTTAATAGGGAGATAAGACTTGCACATATTAACATTAATATAATTATTGAGGTAATATCTCCATAATCTATTTACTATGCCTTGGGTATCGCATTTAACTTCTTGACTCCGGATTCTGCCTCTTTGGGTTTTCCCTTCGATTGCCCTTAGTAGTTTCATCTCTGACGTTCTGAGCAGTTACTTAGTTTTTGTATTTATTTTTTCTACTTGGTTTTTCGTATTTTTCTTTTTTCTCTGTCTATCCTCACCTCTATTGTATACACCATGATTGGTGTGATACACGTTTTGTAAATCCGAATCATGTTTCCAGTAATTATTTGTTCATCGTACCATACGACATTTCTTAGGCATCCAGATGTTTACTAACTGAGATGGAAATTTTTTATTATTTTTATTTTTTTTAAATATATAAATACTGGCGTTCTTATAATTTACCCAAATACTTTAGCTTTGGTGGCCATTTTCAACGAGTTGTAAATAACTCACTATTGGAAAATGGAAATCAAGTTGGGGACCTCTGGCCCGTGAGTCTGCAACACTAGCCACGGGATCACAACCCGATTCAAATATGTTCTCATCATCACTATGGCTGCATCGTCGACGTGGCATGTGATGTTAACGACCTTATTTCCCTTAGAAAATTCACCTCTTTCTTCATTTTTAAAAGCGTTTTTTGATATATTTATTCTGCTTGTGTAAGAAATGGTTTTTGGCGTATATATTGTGCTATATTTAGTTACAAAGGTGCTAAACTTGCTTGGTTTTTTTTTAAACGTTAATATTATTTATGTCCCGAATTGAGTTGTTGCAATTCCTGGAAATGTAATTCAATGTATTATACCCGTAAAATACGCTGTGTTATGTGATTTATAAAATAAAAAATAAAATAAAATTAATTAAAATAAAAAGCACATTATGTTATAAATATTAAATGATGAGGAATGTGGGATCAGATAATGGGTTTGGAAGAAAAGAGAAAGAAGAACCAAGGAAAGAAAAAAGGGATAAAAAAATACATTAATTTGAGAAACAAAAAAGCAGTTAAAACTTGGGAGTTCATGATTATTTAAATCAAATATTCAAAAATATTATTTGATTTTAATAATTAATTTCTCTACGTCCAGGCTGATGAATAAAACAGTTATGTATGTGAAATAGAACCAGAACCCTAGACGGGTGTTTTCCTATCAGGTAAAATTTCTAAATAAAGAAATCGAGTGAAGATAAGTCCGTCTCGTTGTGTAGTGGTTGGTACATTCGCCAACTATTGTTGAAAGCATCAAGACCCTGTGATCGATTCCTGAGAATTCAGACATGAATGTGGACTTTTAAAAGAAGGTTTTACACGGCTTCATCGTTCCTAGACTGGCCCCTGGGTCCATATATTAATAGGAAATTAATATTAATATTTTATTTTATCTACAAAGTAAAACTACGTTTTCGCTATGAAAAACAGAATATGCATGCATTTTTTTTCTAAACATGTTCAATTGCAGGTGTCTGGCGAAGATATTTTAAATTTTAATACAAATATACACATTTTCGTACAGAAATATCGATTTTACTTTATACCGTCTCGATGTGAATCAATAAATCTTAGCGTTTGTTATCGCGGCCCTGAAGCGTAAGAATAATCACCGTACCTTCATGTTACAGAAAAAGATACATGTCACAAAGAAGGTCTCTTGCCTAAACACAAAAATTTATATATTTATATAGCTAGTCGGGACCTGAAATAAAGAACCTCTGTGTATTATTAAACTGTGAAACAAATAAATAAATGCTTCGTCGGTGTAAAGCAAAAGAAACTTCAAATCAAAAGTGTACTAAGTAGCAAAACTATTAGTTTGTGATAAAGCAAAAACTTCAATCTTGATTCGCCAACAAACAAAAATTGTAATCTGGTCAGTTTTCCTCGAGTGGTTACGATATCCTTAATTGATGATGAATGATTGTGTTATACGAGTATGTTTGTGCTATCAATTGCACTAAAAGTAGGAATATGAATGCGTACATTTTAAATGCAATAATCTTAACTTAACTGTGATAAATGTCACACAAATGACACAACATGTTATACAATGTCATATGACATTCATTCTTTTAACCTTTAACGTACGTTGACTCTTAGATTGTATGTTATCGATGGAACTAACTAAATATTAACATATAATATAACCTCCATAAAAAAAATACGATGCCGAAAATGACGATAACCTCCTCACAAAATTGATTTGCTATAATGTCATTGACTGAATTTTAATGTATGAATGACTGAAGTAACAAATCGGCCATTTTATTTCATGTCTGCAGTTAGAATTATAATGAATTAAAATGGTTTTCTAGATCATGTAATTGTGAACTCATAAAATTTGTGGAGGCGTACAAGTATTTGGGTATTTTTATAGATTTTAATTTTAAATGGGATCGTCATATATTTAAACTTTGTAATCGATTGCGGACTCTTGTACTACTTTTTATAAGTTATCTTTTATTTTGCTTAAAATCACTCTAAATTTTTTTTACGAAACAATCAAAACTCTGCCTGTTCGAGGATTTCTGTGGCTTTGCATCATTTTAGAATAATTTAATAGTAATACATTCAAGTTTCCTCTCAAACATAACCATAACACAAGCTTCACGTCTAATGATGGTTTGGTAGAACCAAAAGAATGTAATAAGTGTGGTAATAGAACTTTCAAATATTTAGTACCTAGCATTTTTAATTTATTGCCGAAAGAACTTAAATTTAACTCACATTGTAACAAGAGCAAAATAAGAGAGTGGCTACCCGATCAAAAGTTTAAATATGAATGGTAGCTTATGTGTAAATATTTAAATTTTTCATATATTTTCTTGTATTTAAAAAATAATTTTATAAATTTTTATTTGGATATACTAACATTTTACAACAGAGATGAAGAACATTTAAGAGAAGGTAATATAGAAGTCTAGGCATCTACAGGGCTTATGATCTGTCAATGGCTGGTTTAAATGGCCACTTTACACACTGTGTAAAATTCATCATTCTGCCTATATTTGAACATCTATATTCCTTCAATTCTTTCATCTGTTGATGTTTGTGAAGTTAAAGAGCCGAAACTTTTATTATGCGGGTGAGATTCATCTAATTGAATTATTTCACCTACATACTAGGCAACGCCTGAAAATATTATTTTTTCAATTTCTACACTTCTTCATGGACCAGGTAATTTATGCCTAGACTTCTATATTACCTTCTATTAAATGTTCTTCATCTCTGTTGTAAAATGTTAATATAAACAGCTCCCCAGGGAGTTGAATCCAGTCCTTGTCTACAAAAATTTGGACAAACTCAAAATATTGTTGATTTGTATATACATTTATATTTTGATCTTTTCGGCCGTTAATTTATATCTGTTATTCATTATTTTTATAAATGTAAATAATATTACATAAGTTAGTATAAATATAACCTCCACCAACAAGCTACAGAAAGTGACTTGGTGGGATTTTAGTTTTAGTAAAAATATAACATCTGAATTTTTTTTTAAATTGTAAAAATGTATAATTGCATTATTTAAATAAAAATTAAATAATTTGGTGTAAGTTAATATTGGGCCTTAGTCATAAACTTGGCATAAAGTTACATTAAGGTATAGTGGTATAATTTGGATGAAAATACAATCCTTATTTTACCATTATAATTCGGATGGGAATACCATCCTTATTATAGTGGAAGAATAAGTGTGGTATTCCCATCCGAATTATACCACTATATTTGGGCGTGTAGGGTTCATATTCCATTTTTGATGACACACGTGATAAAACGTTTCGCTTGGAATAGCGTGATGACCGAAGAAAGCAATGTCATAGTTTTCTATAGAATTCAATACAACATTATAATGCAACTCTAACAGTATTGCACATAAATCGGGAGCATCGTTCTGCAGGACATTCACATCGTCCGTACCATGAAGAAATGAACTATAAAGGAACGTGGTCTATAAAGAAACCACAGGACGCAACGCCAGTCTGTCAGCCCGACAAGTTCAGTTCAGTCAGTCAAACCAGCTCACTCAGTTCCAGCATGTAGTTCAAGTGCAATCTCTTCAACCCATCATCGCCGCTACGCTCGTGCTACACAGTGCTGTTTCTTATTCGCCATGTAATAAATACGCATTAAACAGCAACCTCGTGTCTTCTCTGTCAATCTCTAACTGGGGTAGGAGCTCCAACCAATCCTTAACTGCCAAAATCCTACAGGCGTAGCTTTACGCCGAGTTTATGAGAAAAGCCCAAAGAGAAACAGAATATAGCACATATTTACATTTAATATAATTTATATATCGACGCTGGTTAGTAAAAGTCACTAAGCAACATTTAGCAATAGAGTACCGTTTTTTTTTTAACTCAACATTCGAATTTTAAACTCAATTTTTCAGAAGATGGTTTTTTGTGATTCGCGTCAGATCTATTTATTTTTAAAATAAACGGCATAAATTTCTATAGACATAGCCATTGAACATAAATATGAATAAAAAATACATACTTATGTAAATATACATATATACATACCCAAATAAATGTCAACCCCTGTTTCTACTCAAAACCCAAAAACAGCTATATTTATCTCCGAAATGTAGAATGTAAACGAACATTTATTTATATTTATTTGGAAAGTATCAAGGCAAGTTAGTTAAAAAAAACAGAACAATTGAAACTTGACACTGGGAAAAAACATTATTGGGGATTGGAAAAAAATACCATCAATAAATTTTATTTATTTTTAATTTCAGAAACTTTCAGCTCGTCCAGATCCCAACGTGGCAATGGACAGCGATACAGTTTTCGCAGATTTTGTGGGGAATTTGGTGAATGAGGTCGTATTTGGTGTTTCTTTCCGTGAGAATGATGAGACGTGGAAGTGGCTGATGCACATCCAGGAAGAAGGAACTCGAGCCATGGGAGTTGCAGCCATCGTTAATTTCATGCCTTATCTACGGTAAGGGAAAAAAGCCCCCAAGAAAAAGAAGAATTTAAAAATTCAGACTTCAAACACTTGTTTTTTTATTATTAGAACGCATAAAATTATATAATTACATCCAATCATAAAATTATAAAGATTAAATAATATATAAATATGGTCGAAACGTATAACAATTAAGGAACACCAAAAAAAAACCTATAAAACTGTTGCTGAAAATACGCTTAACATTAAATAAATATATCAGTTTTAACTGTCATATTTCTTTAACTTCGCTGTCTGTTATTTTTAAGAATTCTTTAAAATATTTCAGTTTTACAACTGTTTTTTTTTTATGCTTTTCATAAATTTTTATCTTGTATTTCATAGCTAACAACAGCACATTACATTTTGTAGTATTTTGTGTAATAAAACTAACTTTAAAAAATTTAACTAATTGAAAAATAAAATTGCTATTAGTTTAGATTTTAACTAATTAATCCCACCCCAGAAATAATAGTGGCGTTTTTATAAAAAAAACATTTTTACAGGAGAGCAGTTTCATACACACCAAAATCAGATTCGCAAAACAAAAGGACCACTTTAAGTTTACTTACTTGTACCATCTAGTTTTTATGTTTTCAGAAATAATAATGGCTTAGTGATTATAGTTCGAAATATTCGAGCATGGACCAGGATTAGAACTGTATAGGAGCTGTTTTGCACTGCTCGGGATAGGGAAGCTTTCTCCCAAGTGATCGTCAAAGTCGGGGAACCCGACGTGACACGTGAAGAAGAAGATTGATTATAGTGCTACTTTCATTTCTTAAATTTGAATAAAATACCACGGTATTAGATTGACATTTTTGTTTTTAAATATTCATCGCGTCAATCATGCGGATATTAACTTATATATTCAGGAACATTTCTGCATACGTAACTCAAAAATGTCAATTTTAGATTTGAGCCATTATTATCGCTCAGGAACAAAATGTTATTTTTGCAAAAATAAGAAGACATTTTTTATTTAACACGCCTTTCGTAACTATTTTTTATGAATTTTTAAATAAGTAAATAAAATGCTAATTATATCGAAAGAAAATAAATTTCTGTAGTGTTATACTATTTTTACTGTTGATTATTTTTAGGTTCTTCATGAAATCAATTCGCAAAACGATCAAATGCATTGTTTCTGGACAAGCACAAACGCATTCCATATACAGAAGTATAATAGAAACCCGCCGAAGAATAAGGAAAGTAGCTTTGGAAGAAAACAAAATGGATCAGGACGCTGAAAACCCCGGAGAAAAAATTAAATGCGTGCACTATGGAATTATCAATGACAACTCTACAAAGTTCCATTACTTTAGTCCAAAGGATCTAATTATTTCGAAGGATGACTGCATTTTGGATTACTATTTAGATGAACAAGAAAAAAGGCAACATAATAATCCGAGAGATGAATCGAGTCTGAGATTGTCAGACAAGCAATTAATTTTCTTTTTGGCAGATCTGTTTGGAGCTGGTCTTGATACAACGCACTGTACAATGCTCTGGTTTTGTCTCTATATGGCTATCTTCACGAAATTCCAAGTAAGCACTTCCATGACTTATTTTTTTATTTTAATTATATGTACCTCGAGACATCTACCAATAGTGTTAAAAATAAATAAATGCACGTTACCTATGACTTTTTGTACGTGTTAAATGATTTTTTTAATGATTGAATGTATCATTTAGATAATCTGCAATGTTAAAACCAATGAAAAACCGTAAAATATAGAAGACTTTATAAATTCAATAACCAACATTGAAATGAGGAACTTCAGCCCTACGAGAAATCGAACACAAACAATGTTTTCTTACGCGTGTCAAAAATTAGAGCATTCAATTATACTCAAAAGTTTCTTGAAAATGTACGAAAATAATATTTGAATAAAAACTAGCTACTTTGAACGACGTCACTGGTTCATATGAATTAACCAATAATAAGAGAGTTGTGGAAGATTTCCGAATTACTTACCTTTAACGGACCATTCGGGAGAACTGACCGAGAAGCGGAAGAGAACTTGAGACGTCACACGCGGAGTAATTTCAGAAATATAAAACTTTTAAAAATCATAGCCATGATAATATGATACATAAAAAAAATAAATTGTTTCGCTTAGTTTAGCCTATCAACAAATAAAAAAAAAAAGAAAAACCATTGAACTTTCTCATTTTAATATTAACGCTTTTATTTTAAAAAACCACAATTATAAAACAAACAAAAAAACGGTTTCATTATTTTAGCGTGTTTTTGAACAATTCCGTGTGTCTTTTACATATTATTCTAGCAAAATAATTTAAACCGCAAACACCTATAGGTGCGCTATTTTACCAGAATGTGTATAAGACCCTCGTAGTTAGTTAAACACATAAAAAATAAAAAAACAACTTTCGCCGAAATAGTAGTTTTTTGTCTTAAACGCAGTCGAAGTGATACCAAGAGAAACAAGTGGCATACTTATTGATATTATTTGTAAAAAATACCCTTATCATTAACTGATGGGATATTTTTTTAAATTTACAACACAAAAATATTATCATAATTCTCTTTTTTTGCTTTGGGTACTAAAAAAAAATTTAGACAATATTTTAAAAAGAATATTAATTTAGTTTTGAATTTTTGGCTGTATAAAAATGTTTTAGTTGAATTTTTACTTTTATTATTTATGATTTAACAACTTGAGTAATTATTTTTAAAAGGAGCAAGCACGGGAAGAGATTTTGTCAGTTTGTGGGGATCGTTGTCCATCCTTGGACGATCTTCCTCAGCTTCCTTATATGCGAGCCACTATTTGCGAAACACAACGACTTAGACCAGTGGTTCCTGTTGGAATACCTCATGGATGTTTGCAGGTAATTAACTGAATTCTTTAATATCGAAAATAAAAGTTATCTCTTATTATTTGAAAACGCAAAATGCAACAAAAGATTTTTAACTCGGCAGGCTATTGACATCTAATCACTTCACACCTGAGCCCAAGTCCGAAATTGTCGGTTTTGAGTATGGCGGTAAGATGGGACATCAAAAAGAATCAAAATGAAATTAATTCTTTAAATTTCTATGACTGGCTTGTTTTATCTATGGTTAGTTTAGTTTGCTTTGTTTTGGTTTTGTAGCAGGCTTTTGGATTTGTGAATATAATAATTATGTTACGTCATTATAGACTAACGGATCCTCGTATTCTCTTGCAATAAAGTCCAAGCAATTCATAATCCCCATAAAATATACGATTCCACCGATAAAATTCTGATTGATAAACGACACAATTAATTTAATTACCGAAATATTTTTTTAAATTTTCGATTTTTTTATTAATAAATTTTATAAAAGATACATTTAAAAAAAAATCTATACATATCTACTTTTACACATCTAGTAAATGTTATCACTGTAACTCTCCAAAAAAAGAGACTAACTCTTGTGCTTGGAGAGTGACTTACACTGTTGTAGTTGTTTATTTATAAGAGGTTATATAATTTTAAATACGAGTACATGAGAAAAAAAAAACATAAAATATATAAAGAGAAATCATAAAACAATAATACATTCATACAAATTAAAATTTAATGTAGTTTTAACACGTGTTCAAAAAAAATCTTTAGATATACTTAAAATTTTTTTATTGATATATTATTTTTAATAGTTTTTAGTTCATTGGGAAGATTATTATAATTTTTACACCTTTGAAGCTTTGAAGAGAAATATATTTTGATCATGTCTTGTGTTGTGAATATTATGTTGGTATCTGAGTGACTTATTCATCTCAAATTCTTTTATTTTTTCTTCTTTATAAATTTGTATAAAGAATTTATTTTATAAAGAGTGTCTACTGTATGAACCGTTGTCATGAAGGATCGCTGTCAGTACTGCAGTGCCACTTTGAACACTTCCTCGGGGGTGGAGATCGTTCAGAATCGCACTGCTCTCCTGGTCCTTTGATGCTTTGTTATCCAAGTAATGTGATTATGAATGTCTTTGACTGGTCTTTTTTAATTATTTAAAAATATTTAGGATGCAATTCTTGGGGAGTACTTGATCAAAAAAGGCACGATGGTGGTACCACTACAATGGAGTCTACACAGTGACGGAGAAGCTTGGGAAGATCCTGATGTATTCAACCCCTCCAGGTTCCTGGGTCCTGATGGAGATGTAATCAACTCGCCGTACTTCATTCCTTTTCAAATGGGTAATTCATACAGTTTTCATTCTTAACTTAGTAAAAAATACATGTGTGGTGGTCCTCGTGGTGTGATGGCTCAGACGCTCGCCTTACTCACAAAAGGTTCCAGGGTTCAATTCAAAAAAGTTATGTACATCTAAATTTGTTGCAACGGAGAGGAAAAATATTTTCGAGAAGAGGATATGGAAGTCTAGACATTAACAGAGCTTATGACCCTGTAATGGACATCTTCAGACTGGTCTAATAAATAAGTGGAGGTGTACCGAGTATTTTAAATTTATAACTTATTTGCAAATATAAGTTTTGTAATTGCAATGGGATTCCATCCAAATTGTGAATAAATAACGTAAATCGAGAAAATATATTCTTATTTATGATCGGTTTGATATTCAAATAAATAAATGAAATAATTATAAGTTAAATTGAACCTCATGTATTATGTATCTTCAAATGTTTATTTTTGTTATTTAAGGAAAACGCATGTGCCCTGGTGACGAATTTGCCCGTAACTTGCTGTTCATGTTTGGTTCCCGCATTGTCTCTAAGTATACCCTGGAGTTAGAAGGAGCCGCACCCTCCCTGGATGGTATAATGGGGTTGACATTATCACCCCCCCCTTACCGCCTTAAAATAATTCCAATCAAAAGAGATGTATTAATTAAAAATGATTAAATCTAGTTCAGCAAATTGTCTGCATTTAAATTTTACCATTTAAAAATTAAATAAAACCTACCTCATGATCCATGTTGAATCTTTGATGGTTTATATAAATGTCTTAAGTGAAAAAATATCTGTCTATTAGGTAGAAGAAAGAGAGAAAGCATTTGTGTTAGCACGTTAGTTCGCCCAAAAGTATCCAATATCTTGGCATCCTTTTTTGTTATTTTGCGCGTATCACTTGATAAATATCTCTTGTTCCAAGTTTTATATGATTTTTTTGCACTATTGTTTTTATGTATGATATGGGAATATGGTCATAGGTAGGGAGAGTTCTCATTTTGGAAGCTTTTTTTGCTAATTCATTCGCTCGCTCATTTTCCATGTTACCATCATGTGTTTTAATTCATGTCATTGCAATTTCGTGCATAAATCAATGATTTGCTGTAACACTGACCGACGCAACTAAGCACTTGTAGATTTGATTAAGGTTGATTCAGAATTAATATCTACCAAGCTCGAGGTTTTTAGAACTGCGTGACTCTCTTAGAGGAAATTGTCTGCGCAAATTTTCATGCGCACAGACAGAGATGGCGTAGAGTTCCGTTCGAAAGACTTTCTGGTAGGACCCTAGGCTAATAGAAAACCTTTTGAATGGTCTAAATCCATGTATCCCTTCACCCACATCTTATTTCTTGGAGCCATCGGCGATCACACAATGTCTCCTTCCCTGTAAGGCAGGGGACTATCCAGCTGCCATTGTTCCCTATCAGGCATGAGCACCTTTAAGTTCCTTTAGAAGGTAATTTCTAAAGTCATTACATCCGATTGCATAGCTAACTTCGTTTTATCAATGAGGTACTGGTCCAAGTTCTCTGTGTTTTTGACATTCCCCGACTCAATCAAACGTAGCAAAGTCGTTTATTAACATTAACGTTACACTTCAATATTTTAAATGTTTGAAACACGTAAGTTATTCGTAAAACATTATTATTCTATATATTAAAATAAAATGACTTGTTTTTTGTTTTTTAAATAGTTCAAGTTATTTAATTTTGATAAAACATTTTAATTATTGAGTAGCAATTCCTATGATATAATTGTTGTCTCAAATGTACTTATATTGTGGAAGCATAAATAGTGTATTCGATTTATAATTTTTATATGTATGTCTTTCTGTAATGTTATTCTGTATGTTATTCTGTAATTTTATTGATAATTAAAATACACTCTTTGAAGTAAAAGGAAGTGTTATAAATAAAAGGATTGTGTTTATTTTAATTCGTTTTTTATTTAAGAAATACCTTAAAACAGCTTACAAAAATATTGGTTTAATATCTCCACAACAGCCAGTATACTAACAAACGCATCAATATCTTCGTTTGCATTTAAATTTATTTGATAACAATGCAAATTCATAATTAATAAGTGCGAATAATTATATGTGACATTAGTAACAATTAATATTTATATGGATACAATTTTTTTAACAGGTTTTTCTATTTTCATGTATACAAAAAGGCGCCAATTAAATTGATATATAACAATTCTAGGTTAAGTACTGATAAGAATGTTACATTTTCAATATATGTGCATAAGAGGTTCAGTGTTTTGTATTTTGAATATTTTTTTATTTTTTTACTATTCATAATTTCTAAATTATTGATTTTACCCAAATTAATTCAAGGTAGAATTTAAAAATTTTATTTGTACATTTTTTTTAAAAATATTTTTTCATACACATTTTAAAAAAATCTGTCAATGCAAAAACGTTCAAATTAAATGCATAAAGGGTATCATTGAATAAAGTACTGAATAATTTATACATAGCTGATAGAGAATTTAAACCAGTGGCTAGGTTGCCTGACTAACATGGCTCTTTACGCCACAATTTAATCTACTTCTTAAAGATAAATTCTCCTATACATAATGAACACTTTCCTGCACAGCCGCGAGGGTAAAGAGCTTCAAATTCCATGTCTCAATATAAATTACAACTCATGGTCTGTCAATCAATAAATTATTTTGTACGTGAATTTTTAAATATACTTTTGATGTCATGGATTGGCTGAAAAGCATAGAGTACATCTTGGGAGCGATGTATTAATAATTTATTGGTAATCATCAATAAGGTATCATTTTGACATGATAATTTAGCACGGCACAGAATAAAAACAATAAATAACGATAAAATTGGGAACATTTTACATCTTACGCTAACTTATGAAAAAGTTGTACGTCATTTTCGCTAAATCTACTAAAAATAAATAAAACCTGAGATTAATGAACTTCATTCCGTTTCAGTGAGTGAACTAATTTTCACGGGTTTTATGGCAATTCCGAACGTGAGTTGCGATTTCTCGAACCGCTCCATTCGTCTCGGTGAAATTGTCTCGCACCAAATAACTGTGTGCGATTGAACAATAAATAAACCTCAATACTAACTTACAAATAATAGGAACGGTATTAGGGGTATACCGTGCTCTTGGTGGCACAGACCCGCACCATCATCTTAATTCCGAGACACCCTTCTAAAAGCTTTGCAACCACTCTAAAGAGTTAAAGCTCTTCTGCAGTCTACCGGAGCGTCTTCGGGCTGATGATTTGAGAGGCATCCTGTCTCAGCAGTGAACACTCTGGTGGCTTACACAACTGTATTCTTCCCTTCCGCGGGGATCGGACCTCGGAGCTGGATCAATGGGCTCCAACGTTTCTGAGAAGAGAGCAATAGGGAGGTGGAAGAACGTAATCTATCGGTCTCGGGGTCAGCTTGATTTTGAAAGACTCCGGGGTCAGCGTTACGCCCGGATTTCCTTCTAACGACGGGACAGGGGCTCCTTCGGGAAGTGAAATATGGAAAGAGTGCAGAATCGAAGAGAAGAAGAGATACATTTCCATTCTTGCCATGACGTCTCCTAGGCACATGCGTCGCCCGACGCCGAAGGGCATGAAGTATTCCGGTTTGTGGATCTTGCCACTGGCGTCGATGAACCGCTCCGGTTGGAATAGTTCCGGTCTGTCCCAGAGAGTCGGATCCATGTGGACCCCGTTGATGAGAGGGATGACCTGACATCCAGCTGGGATGCGATATCCGCACAGCGTTACATCCCTGTGAACAAGTAAAAATCGTCATTAGAAACACGCTTGTATTTCATATTTTTGAATGAGTGATACTTTAATTGACAATATCTATTTAAATTCACGAGCTCGGCTGTTAGAGGTTATGAATGTTTGTCTCAATGAATAATTTGTAAAGATAGGCGACTGACAACTGACAACTGACAGCCGTGGATTTACTCCTGTACTAAATCTCTCCCCGCGACCCGCGCCGACCAGAACGTGACGTGGAACACTGCCGCTTCCGACCAGGAGGCAATGACCCGTTGACACTTGCGGCCGACTGTGACGTCAGACCAGCCGGTGTTACAATGGCCGTTAGCCGCGCCCACACTACTCTTACTTTCGTTAACGGGTTCTAAGACCGACTGGATGGCTGGACCTTTCACATTGTACAGTTTACTGCTCTACCGGGGTATTGCGTACAGCGTGACCTCATCGGAGTCTCATACTCATTACGAAAATCAGAGGTGCTTGAACTGTCCCATGATTTAATACCTTTACCTATTTTATCATCAACCGATCATTTTAAAATTAAAGTATTATATATAGTATATAATATATTGTTACTGGAAAAAGAAAAGGTGAAGATTCAATTTAAATGAAAATAACAGCTGATCAATTCGAGTATTGTGTGCTCAAGCAGTGTGATTATGACGATTGTAAAAGAAAACTGTAATATTTCATGACTACGTTACTTACTTTGTGGGTGTGTGGGTCGTAGCCAAAGGAACAATACTGGATCTCCTTAGCGACTCCAAAATTGTAGTCTCCGTAATTGGCAGATATTGAAGATCGTCAATAGATGGAAGTCGACTTCTTCCGACGACTTGGTCTAGTTCGTCTTGAACCTTCTTCATGGCTTCTGGATTCCTCAGCATGAACACCAAAATCCACAACAGCATGTTGCGGACGGTCTCCATGGCAGCGGAGAAGAGATCACCAATAATCTGTTTAATTTGCTGATCTGGAAGAGAAAGTCATAATGAAAAATAATGATCATCAATCACAATGAGCTGGCTCTGGAATTCATAATTTGTTCAATGCAAACAAAGTATTAAATTATTATTTACCGTGATCTTTTCCTTCGAAGAGTTGAGCATCTCGTCCTTCCTCTTTCGCCTTCTGAATTTCAAACAGATAAGTGTCGATGAGGTCACGGATGTTATTAGGATCAAATGTGCTCCTATGTTCATCAATAATTCCTGATAGAACTGGAACATATCCTCTCGATTTTTTATGATCTTGTTTTTGGTGGATGACTTTCCTGGCAAATACTGGAAAGAAAAAAAAAAATAGAACCACGATTGCGATTATGTCATTTCGTTATAGCTGTAGTAACTTTGCGAAATATTTATTTGATATTTCTGGTAATCACCTGATATGTTGGGATGTACTCTGCAGTGATCAGCTGACCGAAGAGTTTCATTCCCTCTTCAATAAGTCCAGTAAATCTTTTGAAACGGACGTCGTCATTGGAAAAACGAACTGACATCATCAGGTTGCAAATGACATTGCTGACTGACACCGCTAACAGAGAACTTATGTTCACGGGCTCTCCTTTTGTTGCATGCAGACTTGTCAACAGTTCGTTGACTTCCAACTGAAACGAAAAAATAATCATTAGAAAATCAAATATACTTTTGCCGCAATTAAACAATTAAGAAATGACATGTTTTATTTAAGTACCACAATTTATTTTAAATACTCACCATTATTCTCTTCTGCATTTTTGCCTCCCAGAACCCATTAAAGTCATTCCAAAATGACGGAATTTCTCGTGCAAGAATTTGCGCTGTTCTTTCCATAGCGGACCTTTGCTATTTACTATGCCTGTGAACAAGAATAAAGCGTTTATTAATTAACGATAAAAAACAAAAACAGAATTTAAAATCGTATTTTTTGGTCAAAAACTTCGTCGCGACGCCCGCTGCTTCAGCGGCGTCTCGATGCCCCGAGCTTTTATTTCAGTAACGCGCCGCTGCGCTGCTTTCACGCAGAATTTGCAGCGTGGAGGGGAAATGGGTGGGGCTTCAATAAGCCCGCCCCGCGCACGTGATTCGGCGTTTTGACAGGTGCCACAATAAACGTTATGATCTCAAAACGTCACATATTATTTACAGCGCGAAGGCTGAATGAGTTGATTATGGCGTTTCCAACATTGTAATAATTAATTGGTTTGACGGTTGATCGAGCAGATCATGTACCGGCTTAACAATGATTAGCAATGCAAGAAACTATAAGGTCATACTATACAAATATGCCATTGGTAACATTATTTAATTCTTTTCCAGTGATATAAATTGAATTAAATTAATTAATAAATACCATAACTCACTGTAATTGAATAATCTATAATTTTAATTAACTGTTGTAAAAATTTATTATTTAATTTTAACACCGAAATAAAATGCCATTTGTTTTATTTTTAACATTTTTTTTAAATTGTATAAGTGTAGTTTTAAATATAAATATTTAATTAAAATAAATCAGCAAGTTAAATTTTTCGTGATACGTTTTTTAACCCCTTTTTTTGTCAATTTAATCGTTACGTAAATTTATATTTCTAAATAGGCAGTTATTAAGTTCGTCAAACATATTTTTAATTCGTTAACAATTTATAATTCAAAAACTGTGTTTTTATTTAAAGGTTAAAAAATGGCTGCCTATTTTCTACAAAAAAAATATTCAATTGCAAAATAAAATAACAAATACATGGCTTTTAAAAAAAATAATTTGTGTTATCTCAAAAACGCGTAAAAATATATGGAAATAATAATGTAGGTACGTAATTTATTTTTAAGATCATGTATTTAATTTTCGAACGCAATTTTTTTAAATTTACTGTTTTAAATATTTTTAAAAAAGTATTTAAAAATAACAAAAACTTTTTTTTACATTTTTACGTAGAAATATAACTTTTAAAAAATTACTCACCAAATCCCTGTAGAGTTTGCATCAATGGGGTGTCTGGTCTGCTGGTAAACTCTTCTCTTCTGAAAGCGTCCCTGATGATTCTATAGTCGCTCAGCACTACCATGAGCTGGTTCCCCAGCCGGGCCGAGAACACGGGCCCGTCTTCGAAGCCAAGCTCAAGTACTCGCTGTGCTTCGGCCCGAGGCCCATAAAGGCCAGGTATCCCGCTATGGGGAGGCCCCAGGGCCCCGGAGGAAGTGACTTCAGGTCTCTCCAGAGCTTCAATGCCCAGCGGGCCGCGCACAGGCAAAACCAAACACAAGCCATGTGCCACATCCAGCTCTGCACGCCCAAGTAATCAGCGACCACAAAATCATTTTACACAAAAAAATCCTTAACGCATAAAATAATCACAATTTTTTATTCAATGTCTCTTATATTTCTTATGCAGTTTATGTATCTGACAGCCGCGCTACGCTCTCTTGTAATGGTCGAGTAAGACTGTGGCGGTGGTTGTGGCCTTGCGGTTTATATAGCCGGCGGGCATCGGAGGGGGGGGCGTGCCCTGGGAGCGCCCCGCCTCCCCCACCTCTCCCCTGAGCTTTCACGGTCGCCCCCGGACGCGGTTTCCCGCCAAGAAGAGCTTTTCACTTGTTTTCACAAATGTATTGTGTGATTCAGATTAAGAACAATGAGGAAGTTCAGCGCAACGGGAAATTAGAGAATTCGATTGGACGCGAAGTTTGTCGAAAATGTATGAAAAAAATAACGAAAATGATTTTAATCAAAAATAAATTGCTTTGAACGACGTCACTTGAGAAAACTTGAGACGTTACAGGCGGAGTAATTTCAAAATAGCAAAATTTAAAAAATCATGATAATACGATACATAAAAACATTTAGTTTTTTTTTTGCTCAGTGATAGTCTGTCTTTTAACAAATATTTTTTTTTGTAAAACCACTGAACTTCCTCATTGGGAGAGAAATTAAATTGATTCCGACGAAAAGTTTTTTCTTCATTTTATTTTTTCAAATAAGCACTTAAAAACTTTTATTAGGGATATTAATCAAAAATATAAAAAAATGCTTTTTTGTCTCAATTTAAAACACGATTTAAGTTATTTTTAGTAATTTAAATTTTTCAAACCCCGTTAGGATTATATAAGAAATATTATGAGGACTAATTATGTTATGTCTCGTCTGGTTACTGTAGTCATCGTGTGCTTTTTTAGGTTAAATTTAAATTTGTATCCATTGGAATAAAATTATTCAGGAAGAGTGTACAAGTCTGGATTTTTTCTAAGGAACAAGACCATTGCAGGAGACTGCTGCGAGATATCGCATAGATTTATATACTATTAAGCGTGTTGTCCAGATGTTTATTGAAATGTACTCGTATGTGTGTTCATGAAATAATATTTTAATTTTATTTTTGCTATTATTTAATAATGTACTTGCTTCCACTTTCCATTTTGTTTTATCCCAACTTAACACAGAACCCTTCGCCTCATAGAGTTTGGGATATTTTTTTGTAATATGTGTACATTTGTTGTAAGTTTTTAAGTCCATTGCGTAATATTTTTGACTGGCCTGCGTTTATCTACACTTTTTAATGTGACAGTGTTGTTTTCTGATATTATATTTGTGTATTTCAGGCCCTGGAGCCTCTCTATGGTGGGGTACCTGGTCTTTATGGACCTCGATCGAGTGCGTAATTGTACAATACCAATTTTGATAAGTTGGAGCTTTACATATAAAAATAAAAACGGTTTTACTCAAAAAATTCAATTATGTCACACTGATCATTTAAATTTCTTAAACTTAAATTAAACACACTTATTCTAATTCTTAAGGGAAGGGGTCAGTGCTATTGAAGCTCCTGACGTCACTGCAACGTGTAAAGATCTATTGTGACAGGTCCCCGTGAATAGTTCTCGCGCTCCAAACCCAGTACCTCAATCACAAAAAACTATCGACGGGCTTAAAAACATGCTAAGCATTTGAGCAATCATAATGAACAACAATGAACATGCTTAAGTTATTGCAGTCATAAGTCAACGCGTGCGTAATCTCTAAGTCAACGCTCTGGTCAGTTTGGTTTTTGTTTTCCTCGTAAATAAATACAATCGGCGTTTACTATGAAACAATATTTTGCATTTGCAAAATAGTAAGGAATAGGTGTCTAATACAAAAAAATATTATTAAATTACAATTACTATGGCAACTGCTTTTCTTAACATTTGGCTTACCAACCGCCGGCTAAATGCAATGAATATCATGATAAATAATGAATAAATAAATTAAAATCGCACTTTTGGAATATTTTCCATATTTATACCGGTGAAATTAAAATATGTGATTGCGCAACAGGATTATACGTCGCGAAACGTAATTATTTTGACATCTAATATTAGGTGTTCACGGATGTTCCTTTGTGATCGCGAATACAATAAACAACTATGGTGAGAAATTGTTATCACGTCGCTTATTAGCACGTCGATAGTTATTTGTGATTGATCAACAGGTCTATAAAGAGCCTGGCTGATGTATGGAAGACGAAAGTTCTCATTTTGCCCAATCTCCCCGTCAAAGCCTAGATCCGTAAAGTCAGGCTATTAGGTAGGGGGCGAGCTCTTGAACATCCTCAGGTTTAACCAGTGGTCATCCGAGGATTAGGCTTCTTTAATGATGTAAAGCATCACATTCACATGGAATGTGGATAGGTGTTTCCGTATCTGCACCGCAGAACCTACATCTGGAAGTTTCGGAAAGGTTCATTCTAGCAAATATGCAGTACCCTGTAAGGGCTTTAGTTATTAAACATACAGTTTAAATTATGCTTAACTTTGTGACTTGAACATTTGATAAGGTATCGTTAATTTTCTGTTCTATAATGATTTCCCATAAAAAAATCGTATGTAAAATTCACAAAACCTCACTATAACATACAAGATTTATTTTAAAAAATATTAATTTACCTTTCTTCCATCAATATGACAGACGTTTAAGAAAAGAAAAACATATGCTGTAATGATCTATATACCTCAGTTTCTTGAAAATTTAATTAAAAATTTATCTATATTATTCGAGTGGAAAATTTTACAACCAACTAATGAAACTACCGTCAATGCCCTAAATGTAAATTATTAATATTTTTCAAAACTCACGCATTTTTATAAATATTTTTAAAGTAAGTAAAAAAAATAATATTTGAATTCTTAAATTTTACCCAAATATTTTTTTATTTTATACCGTTTTTTAAAAGTCGTAAATAACTTGTGCTGGAAAAAATGGGAATCGATTTGTGGTAGACTAGGATTCGAACCTTTCTCCTTTAATTCATGAAACTACAACCCGATTTGAATTGCCACCATAACAGGCACGGACGCCCAATTACAGTGGTGAATTACAGTACAGTACACCCAGGCTTAAGAAAAATCACATTTGATTTTTGTGTTCTCGCCGGGAATCGAACCCAGAAGCTTCCGTGTGCGAGTCAAACGTCTAAACCTACACCATGGAGGCCGCCCGTAAATGTTTTTATAAAACCATATTAATTATTATTTTTATTATTTGTTTTATTTATTTCTATGATTAACATAGTCTTATACAATATTTACCATTAATATTTTTTTTCCACATCATCGTATTTTTACTAAATAATTTTAGCAATACTTGGATATCAATATTTAATTTTATATGCATCTAAAAATTAGTTTAGAAAAACAATCAGTCATTTATATTTAACATTAAAACAACTAACTTTTTTTTAAATATGAAGACATTTCATTCTTTTTAATAAAATGTATAAACTTGAATAAACCATTAATAGTAAACACTTGAGTAATTCTCTCTAATTACAATATTTGAGTTTGTCCAAATTGTTTTCAGGCGTTGCCTAGTATGTGAAAGAATTCAGTCAGATGATACTCTCTAAAACAATAAAGGTTTCAGCTCTTTAACTTCACTAAAATCAACAAATGGAAGAATCGAAGAAATATGGATGTTCAAACATAGGCTAAATGGTGAATGTCATAAGCCCTGTAAATGACTTCCATACTCCCTTATTTAAGGTATTCTCCATCCTTGTTATAATTTGTTAATTCTGAGTTAGTTCAAGTCCTGATGATGAGGAAGTAACCTCGACGAATAACTCAAAAGTGAAAGTGGTTATACAAATTTATAAATAAATAAATGCATTTTAAAAAATTATGTTTTCATAAATTCCGTAAAGAATGTAAATATTAAACGTAACTAAATTTCTCAAATGATAAAAAATTAATCGTTAAGATTTTTTTTTAATGGTTTCACTATCAATTAAATTATTTAAAAATTACTTTTTATGAAAAATATTTCAATTACTACTAATGTGTAGCCTGACCACTAATGTTTTTGAACAAAACTTTAGTTAAAGAATATTTTGATTATAAGTTAAAATCCAATACGTCCTCAACTTAACAGTTCAATGACTCCAGCATTTCATTCAAGCTTTCACGCTGATTCAGCACGGCACACCTCGACGAAAAAGTTATTACTTCCGATGGGTTTGGTCGATGGTGATCTCTCCTTGCCGACTCTGGGTCTCGGAAGTGGCAGCTACTTTCTATTGCACGCGCTGGAGCCACGAAGGGGCACATATTTAACAGTGAAATACAAACAAACCAGTATAGATGTCATTCGATCACTGACCCCGCTTTTCTTTTTACCTTGAATTTAAAATCAGAATACGTTGGCCCAATTGGAATATCGGTTAACTTTAAGATTAACCCTTTCAATACCGAACACCAAAAAATGTGCGTTTTTTTTAAGTAACGGGATTTACGTCAAATAAATTATTTATTTTTATTTCAACAATGTTTGGTTATGTCCAAATGCTTGCAGACTGGCTCAGACTAGCTGGAATGCCTAGACTTCCATATTCCCTTCTCAAAAATGTTTTCCCTCTCTGTTGAAATAAATTAAAATATTTATTTTTATTTATTTATTTAGCTTTTTGTACATAATTTTATTTGTACATCTTTTTATTTAATTTATTGGGGATATCAACAGTAATACATGTAACAAAAATACAACAAATAAAATATACAGAGAATAAAACCAATGACAGATATCCACAGAAATACATTAAATACACGTACAATACATACTAGTGTGTTTGTGTGAGTGTAAGTGAGTGAGAGGGTGGGTGTTATATTGGAATGAGGGTGGACATGTGTGTAAATATTGCACAAGTGTCAAGTGTCGAAAACATAAATGTATTTAAAATATTAAGAATTAGAGATAAAATATAATAAAATAAATTAAAATAAGATAAAATAAGACTTTATTATTGAAACTAAGTATAAGACAAAAAAGTATGTTTTAAGACGCGCATTTCAAATGTTATTTTTTTACAATCAAATGGATTAATAAGGGGAAAGTTCAATTTATATTCACTAACAAAACGTATAAGTGGAGAGTTCTGGGCATAGTTCGTACGAACTGCTGGCAGATGAAATAGAGAGCTCGACGTGTGACGGGTGCGGTGGCCGGGGACATTTAATGATAACTCCGACAAAAGAGCCGGACTATCGAGGCGTCCACTAAGTATGTCCAACATTGGCGGGTTTATTGCCAATTTCTTCCAACCAACCAATAAAATAAAAGTTTAATTTTTATAATTCAAGTTACAGAATATATTCAATAGAAAATAAAAATTAAAAGCTTAAGATAAATAAAAATATAAATGAACGTATTTGTTTATAAATTACCTTAAATCGAGACTTTTACTCAATGGAAAAAAGGAAAAAAAAGGGGAAAGGGGAAAGGGGAAAGGAGGAGAGATTAAGGAAGAGAAAGGAGATGTTTCTTCAGACGTGATTTAAAGAGAGATAATGTAGTAACATCTTTGATGGTGGATGGGAGATGATTCCACAGTCGAGCCGCATGGACACTATATGAGTTAGAGAAGAAAAAGGAATTGTGGATGGGTATTTAGAGAGTGCCTTGAGTATTAGAACGAAGAGGTAAACCATGAACTGATAAGCGTTGAAATTTTTTATTGTTTATTCATAGTTCCTTTCTGCACGTAATGGTGCATAGGGAACTGCATTGGTACACCAACTGCAGTGTATCTTCATCATTTTCGTTACATGAAGGTAATATGATCAGTCTTACGCTTCAGGTTCCAGTCCAGGGACTATGAATTATTCTAGTGTAAAAACACCGTTTTTAAATCCACCATGTCGGGAATCGAACCCCAGACCTCTTGTGTGGCAGGCAAACGCACTGACCACTACACCATGAGGCCGACCTGGGCCGACAATTATTTTTAATAGTGAAAAAAGCATAAAATATATGAAATTATTATGTATTTTTAAAATCAATTTGTATATTGTGGAGAAAAATTTTCATACGTAACTTTTAAAAAGAAATCATTAAAAAGTATGTCCCTGTAAAAACGCGACATGTTTGGTCTTGATTATTGTGACGTTAAGATTCGTGACGATGTTTTATTTCAATTTAAACGGTCACAAACAAAGTTCAAAATTTACACGAATCGTGACGTATTAGGGCGTGGCCAATGTAATAGACCGTTTTCGTGGGGATTAAAAATTACAAAATCTAATATGTATTTCGTTTCGTTTGAACTTTAAAATAAATTTATTCGAATTCAATAATTGGGAGGTGTAATTGTATCCCCCATTCCATAATTGAGTCTTCCAGTTTTTATCAAAAATGAACTGACTACGCTATTGAAGGAAGCACATTAATCTTTAACAAAAAATTCTAAAACTAGATTTTTATAGTCAGCATAACGTTTGACAAACATCATCCTATACCAAAACGCATCTTGTCCGTCTTCTAAATAATATTATCTTGTCAATGTTGACGTCACGTGTTTCGTTTACTTTTTAAATTATTTTTTGTTAATATAAATAATAAAATAAACACCGTTCTGTTTTATTCTCTAAAAATTGCTTTAATAAATATTACCATAATTCATCTTTTCCTTTTAAAACCATTTTAAAGTTTCACAAAACATTTACAAAAGTTATCATGTTCATAAAACAGTTACGACTGTAACTGATATATTTTTGAATAATTAAAAAACTATTTATTCTATTTAAGAAATATTGCGAATTTCATTAACATTACGTGTAATATTTTTTTTAATGCTTTAGGCGTATTGTAAAATTAATATGGATGACAAAGAATTCCGTTTGGAAGACAGTGATAAAGTGCTCTAGGCCAATGGTGACCATTTTCGCTCCCAGCACCTGCTTGTCCATCTTTCTTGGAGCCATCGGAGTACAACACAATGTCTCCTTCCCTGTAGGGTAGGGGCTGTCAAGCAGCCAGCATGAACGGGAATATTATAATATCCTCTTGTTCTCTTAATTTGGAAAAATGGACAAAACTTCTGTAAATACGAACACAAATAAAATTGTAAAATAATACTAATAAATAATCGATTGTCACCATCGGTGTCTGAAAGTGTTAAAAGTAGATACTTGAGTTCGTAAAAAGTTTGAACCAAAACGTCAAAAATCAATCTTTGACGGATTTTGGATTAAATGCTCAATTTGGATAGTGCTCGACTGATGTGTCTAACGGATTCGGTTGATACCCACAAATAATAATAGGATCACTGACGAATTAAGACCAGATTTTAAAAAAACTGTACCGTTTTGGATTGTCTGTAACTATGTACGGTATACTGTACTTACCTGAGAACGTACTTTAGGTTTTATTATTTATGTTTTAAACCAATTTAAAAAACCCTTGCATATAAGCAATACTAAACTGTATGTTTGTCCCGGGTCCAGAAGGAAAAAAAGGTTTTATTATTATACATGCAATACAAAGTAACACAAAATTAAATATACATGTAAACGTCGTTTTACGTCAGGGTTCCGTTCCGAGAGACATCGACGTAAAATGAACATAAATATAATGGAAGATATACCTTAGGTTAGGTTTCGTGTCAAAATTCTAAGAACAATCTAACATGTTTATTTAATACATATCCTTTATAAATTCAAAATAAATTATTAATGCATTTAACCAATAAGTTTAAATTCGTTAAAAATAAATAATAATATCTTGATCTAAAAAATGATTTTTTATAATAAATACGAACTCACCAGTTCGTCGGTACTAAATTAAATTCTCACACTTAAAAAAAAAATCCAATTTCATTTGCTTAGGTTGTTGCTTCCTTTCTTGCAGAATCATAGCATAAACTACAAATATTTAATTATTATTTTAGTTTAAATAATTATAAAATAAAAATTATAATTATATTGTTTAATTTTCTTAAAAACAAAACGAAAACTAACTCAGAAATAATTTCACGCACACAATAGGTTACTCGCGAACACGGTAATATAATAAAACAACGTGTAAAAGTGTGTCTGCTATTAGAATCGCGGCGCCTACTGTCGTCTGGTGAAGGCCGACGCGGGGAATCCCACGCCGGTACCAACCGGCGTAATTGTAAATCGGTGTAAATCAAACCGGCGCAAAACGACGTTTACCTGTACTTACACGCATTGGTATAAATGCAGTTTTAATATATGCATTACAATAAGTGATGTAAATAAACTTCTTCTTACTGAATGTAATGGAGGAAACTACAGAAATGAAGAAACGAATATCGGCGGGCAACAAAATATATTTCTCTTAGTAATAATAATAATAATAATAATTTTTGGCTGATTTATAAAGTGCCATTTTTGTTAAAAATCACCTCAACAGCGCTTTACAATTGTATACCTAAATTTACATTCTAACTAAAGTGACATTTTATATTTTCAGATTTAAAATTGAGGGTATGATGGTCTAAAGAAGTGGGATTTTAGTTGGGATATAGATTTTTTTTGACACATATTTTCCCTAATACAAAGGTCCGATAGGTATTTTGGAGCCATTTCATGAAGGAATTTGAATACTGTCCAGCAAAGTTTGTATTTTATTCTCTCTGGGCTTTTTAACCAGTGCAAATCTCGAAGAGGTTGTGAGATGTGAGAACATTTTTTTACTCCCGTAATAAGCCTTGCTGCTGCATTGAAAACAGATTGAAGTTTATTAGTTTGATATTTTGGGAGATTTGCGTATATTCCATTACGGTAATCTTTTGTTCAAATTGCTGCCAGTGTTTTAAGTCAAGAGATGTCCATGCAAAAACGAAGATTACCCTGTACAAGACCATTATCAGGACTGAATTGGCGTATGGATGCGAGGTACTGACACTGACAGCAAAGTCCGCTGAGATGCTGGACATACTTGAAAGAAGAGTTCTGCACCGAATCTGTGGTTCCGTGAAAGATGAAAAAGAGTGACGCACTAGGCAAAATGCCGAATTGTACACCATTTAAGCCATTAGTATCTCAACCCTCATAAAACTGCTCAGGTTGAGATGGGCTGGACACGTACACAGAATGCCTGATGCGCGAATAACTTAGAGAGTCATGACGACATCCAGGGGATAAAAGAATGATTGAAAGACCCATTCTGAGGTGGGATGATTACTCAAGAAAAGATTCAGCACAGTTTTTACAAGTTGCAAACTGGAAAATGGCTGCTGGAACAGACGGAGTTGGAGGCAAAAGATGAAGAAGGCCAACGCTCAATTTGGGCTGTAGCGCCATCGAAGAAGAAGAAGATGTAAATTAACTAATTATATTTATATTGTACACTCTATAAATCAAATACATTTGCAGAAATAAAAATGAAGATGGAAAATGATATAAAAAACAACACGTCTCTAACCACTTACTATTTATTTTATGAATAAAATAATTCATAAGAGTTCAAAAACAATGTGTGTCTATTTAAATTATAATATAAATAGCGCAGAGTTAGTACATAGTGCTTGCATAAGTAGTATTTAATTTTTTTATGATTACACATTATTATACTCGTAAATGAAGAGAAAAAATGGGGGTAAACGTCTAAATATAATTATGGTAAATCCAAAGATTTTGTTGCTACAGACAGGGAAAACATTTTTGAGAGGAGAATATGGGAGCCTAGGAATTTACAGGCTGTATGACCTGTCATTGGCTAGTTTAAGTGGCTACTTTACACACTGTGTATCATTCACCGTTCTGCCTATGTTATCTAACTCTTCCATCTAATGACTTTTGTGAAAGAGCTGAAACTTTATCATGTGGGTGAGATTCATCCGGCTGAACCAATGCACCTACTAGGCAACGCCTGAAAACAATTTTCCAATGTTTTACACTTCTTCTTTTACCAGGAAGATAATTCAACAAAAATATTATTCGCTTCTCAAAAATGGTTTTCCTCTCTGTTTCTCTGTCTGCAATCTGCAAGCATTTGGACATACGCAAAACATTGTTAAACTTAAAGGCATTATACGATTTGTAATTTAATTGTGACTACGTTAAAAATATCAACGATATTCCTAAATTTATTACATATATTATTACATGGAACTTATTAACTCTTACAGCCCGCTAGCTTAAAAGTGCGTGCGTGGCGGTGCTGAGTTAAATTAAATTAAACACAGTTTCAAACGTTTTCTTTTTGGCACATTTGTGGGTTTTATCTTTTTTTTTCATAACAATATGCTCTGAGTTATGAAAAGACGTGTGGTAAAGATTTGTGTTCAATTTTCCATGATTTAGGTGAGGGAAATGAAGTATAAGATTGCTTTTCACATAATCAATCATTTACAATACTACTGGGTCTAATCGGACCCAGCTTTGGTAGGTAAAATAACGTTATCGTAATTGAAAAATTCATAAGAAAATCGTTTTCACGCCAGCTTTTTTTGTTTGAACTGCGATTTATATGAGTTTATAATCGCTTTGAAGTGATCAATTTTTATCACAGAAGCCTATTCAAAATATAAATGAAAACTATTTTAAATTCTTATTATGTAAGGAATGCGGACAAAATTTTTGGCGTCATTCATTGGTTGGATTTGATTATATGACGTCGAGAAGACATGTCTATAAAACTGAGGTATATAGAAATAGTACAGAAGTTTAGTATACCGTCTCGGTATGTATTTCGTTATCAAAAAATACTTGATTTACTTGTATTTAATTTTTTTAAACTTTTATTTTCTGGATATTTTTAAAATTTTTAAAAAATATTTTTTGTAAACATTATTTTATTGTGTTACCAAAATGTTTAAAGAGAGAAATCCCTGCAAAAAAACTGCTTTTGCAGTTTGGCGGGAATTAAAAAAATTGTTTAGAAGAATGCTTAGGTGAAAAAACATTTTAAAAAATGTACCGATAAAGATAGCCTTTATAATCACGGCCCAGGAGAGCCTGTCGCCAGCCAGCACTCTTGCTTCCTCCGACGAAGAAGTTGGTCTTCTTGGATGGCGAGAGCCCCCAGGTATAAAGCAGAGGCAACTTGGATTAAGGCACTCCTTAGACATCCGCAGTTCGTGTCTTAGCCAGATATACGGCCGTACCCTCGAAACGCTCTCTATCGGAAGCTGCTTCATCCGTTCTAGGAATTCAGTGTTGGTAATGAGATCCAACTATCTTACCTAATATTCTCCTCAAGCACTTCCTTGCTGCAAAAAAATTTACCAAACAAAATGTAAGTAAAAATATATTAAACTACGCTTTTTTTGTGTCCGTTCACCTTCATAAATCCATCATTAATAAAAATAATGTAGGTCATTTTATTGTAATAATTATAATCACGATAAGTGATATAAATGCGTCTTGGGGAAATAGTATGTGACCTTACAGGCCAAACGAACGCATTGATGCAGAAATACACGAGATAACAAATTAGATAAATAATAATAGGAAGATAAAGCGAAAGATGACTTATTGTAGTAACAAAAGTCACTGCTAGAGCCCTATTCTTCCGATCGTTTTCTATTATCATCATCACCTCTTGTATTCAATTGTAAACACAAACCTTCCCCTTACATCTCTACATCTCCCTATCCTGAGTGAACCGCACCCAACCACTTTTTGCAACCCGTTTTATGTCATCAGACTACCTTGCCTGAAGCCTTGTCATTCTTCTGCTTGTCCTGGGTCCACAGTTCCGAGACTTTTTTGTCCATCTAGAGTCTGTAAAAATTAAATTAAACATCCTTATTGCATAAAACGCCATGACTCGTCTGAGCAAATTTAGGCAAGATCGGAGCATCTTGAAAGAAACTAAAATGTACAAAATGCGTACGTTTGTTTCCAATATTCTCATATGATGCAAAAACGTAAACAGTTAAAGCACGTGAGCAGGAGAGAAAAGATTCCTTCAAGATGTGGTGTTAGCGTCAAATGCTGAGAATCCTATGAACATTCAGAAGAACAAATGTCTCTATACTGGAGGAACTCAACGTGAAAGTTCCCCAATCGGCCGTATGCTGCCAACGTATTTTGCAGTTCTTCGGACATATAGCTAGACGTGACCCAGAAAATCTGGATAAAAAAATAATCACGTACAGTGTGCCAGGACGAAGAAGCAGAAGCAGATCTACAGCTCGACGGATCGACCAGGTGAAAACAATGTCACGGGTGATCCTACATAGAGCTGTGAGGAAGCGTGTAGAAGCTGTGAGTCATGAAGGGTGAAGACGCATTGTTGATGGAATGGCTAAAAAAAGTACAAACAATTACGACACTCAGACATAATGAACGACAGAAAAGAAAGAAAGAGTCTCTTTTTTGGCTATATGACCAGCCCAGCTCCGTCACTACCCAAATCTTCACATGGTCAAAAGTCCTCTCAAAATCATTGAATGCTAGTGATAATGACATATGATAGTCACTGTATTTTCGGATGATAATTTACAGGATATATTATAAGTGTCATCAATTGTAGCTTAATTCATCCCAGGTTGATGCCGGTCGTTGATGATGATCAATAGATAAATGCTTCTGCAGTGTCTAGAGTCGATCACTGTAATAGTATTTACGCTGGTATACCAATAAGTTAAATGACTCGCTTACAGTCTGTATTAAAAGCGAGGAATCTCTAAGTTCAGACATATCACTCCGCTACTTCGGGTATTACACTGGCTTCGTTTATCACAGAGAATGGAATACAAACTCTGTTGTCTTATGAATGAGTCACTATAAAACTCTTTCGAAATATTCAAAAAAATTATGCATTCATGGTGAACTAGCTGACACAAGTCTTACGCTTCGACCAGTTACATTTATTGTGAAAGGAAAAGTTATTTTACATGTATGAAACTAGCGCTCTAAATTCCCAAAACGCGCATTTACGCTTTTCATGGCGCGAGGAATGCTCTCCCAGCAGAAGTCCAAAACTGTGATAGTGAAGTGATGTTACGGTATAAACTCAAAACCCGCCTGTTTTCTAAATAATTTAAACAAATTCCTAGCATGAAATCCTAGCTAAAAAAATCTCGTACGTCTCAAAGCTCCAAATATAATTTATTAAGAGTTAATGAAGGAAAGCAATTTATTAATAAAGCATCTGAAAATTATTGTTTCTCTGATAACAATAATTTGTTTGTACTACGAGTTCAATGAACATTATAAAATATTATGACGTAATAAAGTATTGCAATATCCAGCGGCGTTCTTCGAAAAGGGCACCCGAGGTGCGGTCAGATTTGGAACCTAAACAGAGGAAAATAAATTATCAACAGAAATTAGTTATTCCGATTAAAAAAAAAAAGTTCACCACATATTTGCAAAAAGATGTATTTTGCCCTAGGTCAACATAATGGCTCGACTTCTGGCACTTTGCGCAATGTAAAGTCAGAAAATATGGTCATATTGATTTGATAATTATTTTATTGTACTTCTTCGTTTTTGCGCATTAATGTAGTTCCACTAAGCGCTACTGCTATTTTGGTTTAATTATAAACAAACGCAGAAACATTATCAATGACCGCGGTACCACACCCTAGATTTAATCACAATTTGTATCTTATTAATTTGTTGAATGTCCTAGCCCATTCCTTCTCAAAATAGGGGTCGCGATCAAGCGAAAAGGAGGGGTCGCTATTTGTCAAAAATACTAAAAATTGTCACGCAGAGAATAAAATGCACACTTAACCCAGTTGCTTCGTCTTGACATTTGCGGGCTCCAGCCGTCATGAAGGCCGTCGATGACAATATTTCAGCTTTGTGCGGCAGAACTGTAAGGTTCATAGTCCATGATTGATGACACACAAGTGCTAAATAATTTTATCTGAAATATTGTCATGACTCCGAGAAGCAAGTCAGCGTTTTCTATTGAATTCAATTTATTAAATTCTACAAAACACTAACACTACACTAACATCATAACTACCTTGGAGATATGAAGAACAAAGAAACGTGGCCTATAGGAGACCACAGAGCGCAGTCGACGCCCAGTCCAATCCAGTAAAGTTCAGTCAGTCAATCACTCAGTTCCAGCATTTAGTTTAAGTGCAGTTACTTCAACGAATGATCGCCGCTACGCTTGCGCTACTCAACCTAGTGCTGTATCTTATTCACCATGTAATAAATACGCATTAAACAGCAGCCTCGTGTCTTCTGGCAATCTCTAACTGGGGTAGGAGCTCCATCGATCCTCAACAACCGAAATCCTACAGAACTAAAGGACGCAGGATTGACGTGAGAGAAGGTTAGATGCTCTCCTGAAGGCATGTTTATTCATATTCATAATGACGGGATGCTTAATTATTTACTAATTTTCAATTTCGCAACGTCACAAAAAATCCCTTCATCTGCCAATGTCACTCATCATAAACATTCTAGTTTTCACGGTAGTATGTCGGCTACGACATAAATGTCTTGCAAAAAAATGATTTTTTTTCGATTATTACGCAGTAATAAAAGAAACAAACCATTTTTTTACATTACGATCAATCCACCCCAGGTGATATTTCCAACTGACAAGCCTGCAATTCACGAAGCCACTTCGGGATTCCGAAACATTTCAAACGGATGACGTGTCGGGTGTTTACGATTACGCCTCCAGGAGGCATCTGGTGATGTTCATGTCTCCATGTACTCCATGTACTCTATAAGAACGAATGTTTATTAAATTATTATTCTGCAGCATGGAATTTTAGACTTGGGAGGAGCTTACAAGACAAATTTACGTCTACTTTTGATTTGCCCAAAAACCATAGCTAAAATAAAATTTAAAAAGCCCGGAACTTACCCTTCAAATTTGATTTTTACAGAACTAGACATCCACTCAATATTTATTGATTTAGCTTGAAGTTTTATACTCGTATGTTTATCGTGTTTATGAATATATTGTATACCATTATTTTATTGCCCTTTTTTGTCTTTGCTACATAGTTTTATGCTCTTTTTGTTCAGTTTCTGCATATACTCGTATGTTTCTTTGTGTAACTGTTGTAATTGGCTTAAGCCGTATAATATATAATAAATGAATAAATAAATAACGAATAAAAAAATAAAAAAATAATGTAAACAAACTCCATCTCTAAACACGAAATTTTACTCTATTAGAGAGGTAGAAACGTTATTATGAATTATGTATGGAACAAACATTTATAATTTTATATTTATTTTGTTCACAATTTTTTCAATAAATAAAAAAAAAAGGAAATAAAGAATACTCTAAAAAGATTGAGAAACGATTTCCTAGCTTATTCAAGATATAGTACAAATTGTAAGCCAACAATAATTGTATTGATTTACAATCATTATACAATATGTAATACGCAATAGGAGCAACGAACTCATTACTGATTTTAAAATTGTGGTAAATGAAAAATTTATATCTAGATATTGTAGGAAATGCTTTTTTTATAATACTTGATTTCAAATTCGAAGATTATTGATAATTAAATTAGAATCAAGCAAATTGATTTCGTATAAAAATGCGAATAATCCAAATATTATGTTTAAAATTGTGTTTTAAACATATTTATCGAAGAAATTGTAAGCAAAATAAGTATAAACTTTCAATTTTTTTGTCCAAACATAATTAAAAACAGCGTTTCTATCTAATACCTCTTTAATAGAGTGAAAACTCGTGTTTAGAGAGTGAGTTTGTTTTACATTCAATTTTATTTGCATTATATTTTATATACTCTTTATTTTTATAATTTTTATACGTACATAATTTTTCGGAACGCGTGATGTCACTGAAATCCTAAACGGCTTAACTGATTTACGTGCTATATTCAGCGAAATATAGATCTTTGCGCTGCGCGTGTTCAAAGATATTAAAATTTTCAATTTAACATGTAAAAAAAAAGTAAGGAGCATAAAAAAAATCCATCACCTACCAGGATTGCATTTAACGAGAATGCATGCACAAAAAAATGAAGGATGTTGTTTTTTTGTGTTTAAAATAAGTTTGTTTTTGAATATTTACAAACAGCATTCGCTTTTTATGGATCCCAATCAGAATCTTTTCTTACACTCCTTATGATTTACCCATTTATTTCTTTAAAAAGATGTATTAAAATATTTAATACATTTTTGAAAATGATATTCCCACCCAAAGTACACCTTTTTATGGTAAAAAAGCATAGTTTGACGTTTGCAATAAGAATTCGATAATTGAAAATGAATTATTGTTTGTATGTAATATATGTTTTGGAATTTAACCATAAACAAGTACTTAGGTACCTACTTAAATTCAATATTTGAATAAAAGTATTTTTTAGTTTTAGAAATTAATCATAAACAAGTACCTAGATACCCAATTATCAATGAAAGGGCCTTTTTCTTTAATTCAAACCCAAACAGTTTTTGCACGCTTTCATGACACAAACAGTAATTTGTAATTTCATTTCTTTAGGCTTCGAATTAAATGTTAAGCTCACGCAAAACCAGTTTATCAAAAATTCTAAAATCAAAAAACGTTTGCTGAACCAACTAATGACAGGCAAGCAAATATTTGGGCAGGACAACGTCTTTTGGGTTCGCTAGTCTAAAACAGATTCCTAAAAAAAAAATATATATTCTAAAAGATACACAATTTTCTACTACAGTTCAGGATAGAGTGAGTATGATGTGTTTTTTTTGTATAGATTTTAATGTTTTTAATTTTGCAATTAATTTTAAAATTTCTAGAAGATTATCAAAGTTTTTTCCCCACATATGAATAATGATTTAAAGCTGCAATTGTATTGCATCCATATAAAAATAAATTATGTAGAAATCTAGGGTTTCATTAATGTTTTTTTTCGTGAAAAGTTTGTAAAATATATGCTTTTTTTAAGATGTTATCAATTGAGTGCATATCTAGTTCATTAAAAAAATATTTTATAGGGTAAGCTGGAGGCTTTTTTAATATTATTTTAGCGATGGTTTTTTGGGGCAATCAAAAGTGTACGTAAATTTGTCTTGTAATAATAATAATAATAATAATGTTTGGATAATTGATATAGCGCCATTTTTGTGAAAATCACCTCAAGGGCGTTGTATAATAAATAAATATCCCAACACGTCTTGCTGCTACAGAGCGCATGGACGGTTGGGATTCTAGTTCCTCGTCTCCTATTATGATATATTACAATTATGATATATATGAGCTAGATAACAGAACGTCTTGCAGCTACAGAGCGCATGGACAATAAGAAATCTAGCCCCTATTTACATTTTTATTTTTATTTTCATTTTTTTTATTTGACAATGAAGTTTAGAGTTTAAGTGATATTTTAAAAACGAAATAAAAAGCAAATTTATAAAATTAGAATTTAGATATCAACAATCTTGCAGCTACCGAGCGCATGGACGATTGAAATTCTAGACCCCATTTACTAAATTTAGATATTTGATAGTTGATAACATTTACATAATATGATACAAATAATATGATAGCTAACATCACAAAAAGTCTTGCAGCTTCAAAACGCATCGACAAATGGAATTTCAACAACATAAGAATGATTTTAAAAAATTAACAATAAAAATAATTTTAAGAAACGCAATAATAATACATTGAGCAAAGAACTAGTAAGTATGGCAATTAAGTGAACATGTAACAGCACAAAAAGTAAAATATAAAAAACTAAACAAAGATACTATTCCTTAACTTATTATTAAGGTTAACAAGACAATAGACGATATTCTCAAACTCGCTCCTGTTTTATTTTGGTGTGCAGTAAACAGGATCTATTGTCTTTTTCCTAGTAAATAACTGTAAAAACACTTGGTTCACATTTGGCTGTTCCCTGGGAGATGATAGTAGAAACGCATCTGTGTGCGTAGTGTAGAGTGTAGGTACCAAGGAATATATCCGCTTATTTTTAATTTTGTTTGTTATTACTAAACGCAGGTTTCCCGCCTAAAATTTCTGATTATTATTATTTTACTTTGATTAAGATGTCAGATAAACTTGTGTATTACTTTTGATATTCGAGTAATTTTACGTGATACGGGAAAAAAGGTATCATTTGTATTTTTAAATGAACATATATAGGTAGCACTGTATCATACAGAAATGGTTTTATAATAAATAGTTAAATTTCGGCACTTGATCTTCACAAATAAACGCTCCTCCCCAACCTAAGATTCCATACTGCAGAATAATAATTTAATATAAATTCGTTCTTATGGAGCACATGAAGACATGAACATCACCAGATGCCTCCAGGAGACATAATGGTAAATACCCGACACCTTATCCATTCGGAATGTTCTGGAATCCCGAAGTGGCTTCGTAAATAGCAGACTTGACTTTTGTAAATAAGTGTTTTTTTTTATTATTGAAAGTTTGTACAATAAATGATTTTTTAAAGACTATGTTGTCAATTGAGTGAATACCCAGTTCTTTAAAAATTAAAGTGTGCAATTTTATGTATTATATTTAAACAAAAAGAATTATATCAATATGTTTCTTTTTTGGGTGATACTGTGTGTGTTTGATTTGTTCCGACGTTTTAGCTACCATTGCATGAACCATCTTCAGGGTAAACAGCGTGTTTTGTAGAAAAAACTATGTGTTTATATTCTAGTAATTTGTACCGTGTCGCAGTCTTAACTTAACTTAAGCCCGTCGTCTTTGTTTATGTTATTTGGGTGTCTGTGTATTACGCGTTTTTCTACAAAACACATATTGATAACAGTGACCGTGAAAACCTTCGCACCTATTTAAATTAATGATAGTATTTTTTTAACACCTACAAGTTCATTTATTTTCTGAGGATGTTATTTATATTTTTTTTACCTACACTAATATCTGACTTACTTTATATATTATACAGATGAAGTTCTGAAAGTAATGCACTATTTTGATAGATACGTTTTTAGTATTTTTATACCGAATTTATGTTCGTAAATACTGGTTTAAATCATAACTTGAATTTTGTGTCTTAGGTCTAAAAGGGCAATGCCGAATTGATTTTTCTTCTTGCCAACATTTAGTAAAGGGTTGATGTCACTGAAAAAATACACATTTTAAAAAATGATATACATACACATGCGGTAGTGTTTTTTTATTGAAGATAGTTTCAAACAACCCAAACAGTTTATTATAAGTGGTACATAAAAACGAAGTGATTTTTTTTAAAAGAAATATTTGCGTTCTTATGATTTACTCAAATATTTCATTTTGAAGGCCATTTTCAACGAGTTGTAAATAACTCACTATTAGAAAATGGAACCGAGTTGGGATAGAGTGGGATTCAAACCACAGACCTTTGGGCCGTGAGTCCGAGACACTAGCCACAGAACCACAACCCAATTCATATATTATATTAATTAATAATGTTCCACAAAGTAAGTGCTTCAAACATCAAAAATTGTTTATTATAACGTTACAAAATCGCTGTAAATACACTCTGTCGTAATGTCGAGATTTATGACTTAGGCCCTTTTAGTCCCAAGCAACAGAATTAACAAATCGAAGAATTGAATTTTTTAAAGAATTGAACTTTTGGCCAAAGCTCTATTAAGTCAATTTTTTTGTTTTAAAAAAAAAAACAACGCTTATTTAACGAAATTTAATGAATGCCAATGGTACCTCGTTGCTATATAAAATATACTATATTACGTTTAAATTAAACTGTTTTTTGGTTTTTCTCTTAGATTTTACTCTCTCTCTCTATTATTAAATACGCTACCGGCTAATAGAGTCGCCGATACGTACAGAAACCACTCTATAATTATGAACTGTGAAGTTAGCTACGTGTACGAGCTAGTACTCGGATAATTTACAATGAAACCATCCGTTACATTTTTGTTGTTAAACTAAAAACCAAACCAAAAATTTAGTTTGCTTTTGTTCTACTCAATAGAGCTAAAGGGCTTCTGTAAATACCTAAATGTTCAAACCTTGATTCCCATTTTCTAAACTAAAATATTTTATTTGTGTTTTTTTTAATGTTTTTTTTTTCTGATTTTGTGATAATGGTGAAAAATACAGCGTTTTGTTTTGTTTTATTATGATGTTCTTAATATAGTAATAATAATTATAAACGTATAAATATAGTACAAATGCTATGTTTAAGTTTCTGACGAGTGTCATATAAAGTAAACAATAACAAAGAATTAAATAACATTAATAGATATTGTAATCTGCTACCAAAAAATAGGTCACATACTCAGATGATATACGCGTCTTTTTCTAAACTATCGGGTTTCCATTATTCATTTGTTTTTATTTTTTTATATAACTCAAGTATTTATTTATTTATTTAATACTTTATATTCATTTACAATTTATATACTTATATTGCTTTGAGGCAATTTCTTCCTACCTACCCTAACTGTTCAGTTTGAGAAAATTACAAGTACATCGACATATTGAATCTTACAATTTTATTTTTAAAAAATCAAAAAAAAAGATTAACAAAATAAAAATATACAAAAAATTAACACTTTACAATGAATATAGAAAAATAACCATGAAGAGAAGACAGGGAATGGGAAGGAAAGAAGAAGGAAAAAAAAAATTATTTAGATATCGACATATCAATCTTGACTTTTTTTTAAAAATAAATATTGGCGTTCTTATGATTTACTCAAATATTTAACTTTGAGGGCCATTTTCAACGAGTTGTAAATAACTCACTATTAGAAAATGGAATCAAGTTGGGGTAGAGTGGGATCCAAACCACAGACTTTTGGTCCGTGAGTCCGAGACACTAGCCACAAAACCGCAACCCGATACTTAAATGTAGGTAAAGAAGGGGCGTTTCTAACATTAGTGGGTAGATTATGCCACAATCGAGCAGCTACTACTGTGAAAGAGGAGGCAAGAAAATTAGAGCGATGAGAGGGTATTAGAGGGGTTCTCTCTATTATAGTCCGTGTTGTGATAGAGATTGGAAGAGCTCTCTCAGATAAACAGGCGAAGTGGGATTATTTAAAATATTGTAATGAAGTGACCGAATGTGAATGTTTCTTCTATGCCTGATACTGAGCCAGTGTAGTTGCATGTAGTTATGAAAATACACAGATTTTGTTGCAAAGGTTGTATCTACTAAAAAACTTTAAAAAATGTTCATCCTTCTAGACACATAAAGCTAATATCATGTTGACATTTGATAGTTTTTTTAATATTTTTATTTTCTTTATTACATCTACGGCCTCAGTCAATAACAACAGTTAGATGAAGAGACATACATGTTCAAGAAACTGAAGAAAAATAAAATAAAACTATGTTGCAAAGAAAAACGAAGGCAATAAAAAAATGGTATATAATATACTCAAGAACATTATCAACATATTATACTTAACTCATCCATGCCAATCTATCTTCATCTCACACTGTGTTAATGGCAAAGAGATCTACGAAAAGCTGGAAGATCAATCCCAACGAATTCCAAGTTGTATGACGGATTGACTAATCTACATATTCTGGACATTGGGGCATAAAAATAAAAGATTATTATTAATGTGTCATTAATTAACTTACTTATTAATGATGTAATTTTTTTAAACTTTTCTTCAAGATCACTTATACTTGCTTTTGCCATGTGCTGTACGTACTATTTGAATATTGCAATCTTTAATAAAAAATATCGTGTTTAGGTATTTCATAAAAACGGAATTCAAAAAAATTTAATAATAAATATTCATACCTTGTATAATAATATCCAAACATTATTTTAGATGATTTACGAATAAAAACTTATTAGCAAGTAAACAGTATAGATATCCGCAAATATTTAAATATAATACATATTGCTTTGTAAACTTGATAACCTCAACTTTAAATTAAAATAAAAAGTTTTAAGTTTATAATATTAGAAATCAAACACTGATTTGAGTCTACTGAACACTTTATTTTATTTTTACAAATATAAAAAATATAAAAAGAAAAATTTCGTGACAATTGTTTTGCCTTGTTAGGGCATTAGTTTGAAAATGCCCTGACAAGGCGAAACAATTGTCACGAAATTTTTGTTTTTATATTTTTAAAAATAAAATAAAGTTTTCAGTAGACTCAAATCAGTGTTTGATTTCTAATATTATAAGTTTAAATATGGAGTTCTACAAAATAAACACCAAATCAATCAATAAGTTTGTGATGGAAGTTCATTGTAATTTATTACAGAAATAAATTTTCCGAATTTTCTAATAAAGATACCAGTCTCGAAGATCTCGTGAAAGCCATGAAACCGGTGACTGGATATATTTTAAATTTGTGGATTAAAGTATCACTCGTCTTTTATTTCAATAATAAATTGAAATAAAGAGGGAGAATATTTTTTGAAATGAGTTTGTTAAAAATTGCGTTAAAAAAAAAGACTAATTAATTTATTTAATGTCCTCGGTTTTGGACTCGGAGTCAGCAGTTATGTAGTGCATTCTGTCGATCCGTTTTTGACCGCTTTTCCCAACAAATTAGACGTTATTACCGAAAAATAGTGCGTTTATTGACTTACACTACTTCAAGAGTTGTTGGTTTGACTCAGTTCAGCCGTATAGGAAATAATCCAATGGCGTAAAATCACAGGATCTTGGAGGGTTGTTAACAGACCCATTTCTGAAAAGAATGCTTCGAGACTGGTATCTTTATTAAAAAGTTAAATGTATTTATACAGAACAGAGGTAAGGATACATAATTCAAAGTTATATGTAAGTAAATTAAATAAAGATATTTTTATCTTAAGGATCATTATCAACAAATTTTCTATGGGTTTACTAATGAATTGATATTATGCTATTTTAATGAGTTTAAGTATTTTCTTTTATTTTTGGTGTCTCATCCTTCGTGAGTGTGGTTTTGTAAATAATGATTTCTGAAAAACAAAGGGTAAAAAGTCATTAGTAAAATTATATTACAATGGGTAAAGTAATGGAGAATGCACGTGTGTTATCTGTTCATTAAGTAATTCTACGTCGGGTTTATTTTTTAATCTATTAATTTCGAGAATTTCTAATTTGTCAAGTTTATGGCCTTTGGGTGCAATATGAATAATTTTTACATTATTTTTTAATTCGAAGGAATGTTTGTTTTCTATTAAACGATTGGCGAAATTTGAATTATCTATACATTTAACTTTTTAATAAAGATACCAGTCTCGAAGATGTCGCGAAAGCGATGAAACCGGTCACTGGATATTCCAAATTTGTGGATTAAAGTATCACTCGTGTTTTATTTGTATAATAAATTGCAATGAACTTCCATCAAGAATTTTCACTTACAAACTTAATTGGTGAAAATACACACTAATTTTTTAGACAATTATATGCAACAAATGTCCTCCGCGACGTGAGTTGCGGATTTTTTCTAACGTCTGGACACTACATGGACACTCAAACATTGACAGTCACAAGGCAGCGGATAAATTGGCAAGGCTGGGATAGAAATATGCCCTGAGCCCTACTGTGAGTTGTCCAAATGTGCTCCTCGCAACAAGCTTAGAGTTATGGGCCTGGAAATAGAGCATGACGCTCTGTCCAAAAGTACCTGGGCAGCACCATGCGAAAGAACTGATAAAAAGGTACTCGCAAAGGTTTGCTTTCAACCTGATAAAGCTCAGCCAAAATCAAGTGAGGGTTATCACTAGATCCAGGGCACTGCAGATTAAACAAACACCTTGCTATAATGATCGTTTCCAAAACTTCTAGATGTAGGTTCTGCAGTGCAGATGAGGAAAGATGTAATAATGTGATGCTTTATATCATAAAATTAGCCTCTTCCTCGGAGGGACCACTAGTTAAACCTGAGGACGTTAAGAAGCTCACTTCACGGATTTGGATTTTGAAGGGGAGATTTAGCAAAATGAGAACTCTCGTCTTTCACACAGTAGCCAGCCTCATTATAGACCTGGGCTTTGAGAGCGAGAACTGTTCACGGGGACCCGTCACAATAGATCTTCACAAGTCACAGAGAGTCGCACGGAGCTTGCATAGCACTGACCCCCATCTCTAAGAATAATAATCTCTGGACACGAAACAAATAAATAAGCTGGGTAATGTACAGTTTTTCATTTAAAATAAAAACAGTAAAATATCTTTATTTTTGCAACTCCTATGGGAATTATTAAATAAAAAATACAAATGCCTATTAACCAGCTATTTAAGTGTTCTTATTTTTATTGTTTTTTTGTTGATAAAACGTGACCAATAAAGTCAATTCTATTTGGACGTTTAGAAACATACGTTACTACAGTTTTAATTCATTACATCTTTTGATGTCATACTGGAACATATTATCATTGTCTCGCATGCGCAGTTCTTTGAAAAGTTTTTTCTCACACCCCGTTATTCATAATAAGGTCAAAGTAGGACGTTTTACAAATTAGACAAAGTCATAAGGTACACATCATCATAGGTCACACAATGTCATCGAGCATCGTAATGTCGTATTCTGTAGTTTGTAGATGTTGCAATTCAAATGTCGTAACGGGTGCTTTATTATCGGGATAGAACTTATGATTGGTAACAGTTTTTTTTACATTTGTGCTGTGTTAAAACTCAAGTTAATAATGGAGCGCCTTACACTCGAATACCGCTAGTAAATTGTCGAAATTAATTTCAAAATCAGTGTTCAGTTCACCAAACAGACGCGACTCTTTGTGAAACGATGCCTTTACGGCGTGACAAGTTTGGCGACGATATTATTTTCAGAAATGTTCCTGTAATTGGACGTCATTCAATTGTTTCCTGTAGAGCAACGTTGTTTATGGAAACAAACCAACATCTCTTGAAGCATTGGAAGCCAATATAAGATGCATTATGTTTAGGAAATAACGCAAAATTTGATGGAAAATGTGGCCAACAATGAACCGTCAAAATGCGCCATGGAATTTGAAAAAAAAAAAACACATTTGAACTTTCACTATTTCAAACACAATGAAAACAAACTGATTCCAATAATTATTATCACTCTTAAATAACACTCGATATTTGATTAGAAAATTTACGTCAATCTAAACAGTTTAAATGCTCATCAATTAATATTCGTTAATAATAATATTAATTCAATTTCAATTTGATTATTCACATTTATGTACATTACAAAATGGAATATCTCAATTCATACATATAGAAATAATTAAAATAATTAGGTAAAATTAGGTATATATAAAAAAATAAAATAAGTATACACACGTGCCCTCCTACGAAATCACCCAACATTTCGAATACCTAGCGTCAATACAAACTATTGTCAGAATTCGTTTTTACATAGATCGTGTTCTACTTTTGCAGATTTTTTAACCATATAGATATCTATCATAAAGGATTACAATTATTCAAAAATAGTGTTTTAAAAGCTTTTGAATAAAACTCCCGTTGATAAAAACGTTATTATTTTATTTTATTTTATTTTAATATCTGAGCTTGTTTTTCATTCTTCAATTTAATTCTAAACTTTAAATTACTTTTACAAATTTTCTTCATTTTTTTACATTAATTTTAATCTTTAAACAACTTCTATTTATGTTTATTTTCCTTCTCTTTTTTGTACTTTAATTAATAACCTTACATATAATTATTTTATAATATGGAAACTTCACTGGTCCATTAGAGTTAAGTCTAACTGTGTAAAATATAAAACAATGTAACTGTACTGTATGTTTCCTAAATAAAAATAATATCAAAAGAATAATATGTTAAAAAAGTAAAAGAATCTTGTAACGAAAAACTCCCTCAGAGACGTGAACAAATTTCAATGTCCAAAGTAATATTGTTCAACATAGAGATAGTCCTTCCAACAGGCATAACCATTGGCAGGTTTGTTCTGTATATTGGAATGTGAAACAGTCTATGCTGACGCTGTCTAAGGTAATTATCCGGAATATAAAAGTTAATGCTCTGCATAATTTCAGGGTTGTCAATAATACCGCGCAACGTAGTTAAATACACATTCCTTCTGGTCTTAAAACTGCTGTAACTAAGCATACCCTGGAAGAACTCAATGGGATAAAGCCATGATAAATATCCGTACTCCCTCATGTATAGGAACCAAAGAAATTTCTTATGAACCTTCTCCACCATAAGAGAATACTTCAACTCACACGGTCCCCAAATCATCGAGCCACTCTCGAGTCTACTTCGCACCAACGAGTTTTAAAGAATTCTCAGTACTCGTGTATTACCAAAAACCCTGGCAGTAGGCAAGACGAATCCTGACATCTTTAACGAACTACTACAAACTGTTTCGATCTGATCATGAATGTCATGGAACTCACCAAAGTGATGCCTAGATCTTTAACCTTCGCAATCCGCATAAGATTCTGGTCATTCATTCTTTAGCGGAAGAAAAGCGTTTTGTAGGCCCTAGTGAAAGACATAACTAAGTATTTCGAAATATTGAACAATAATTTATTTCGTCTTCCCCATTCAGATAAATTTATTATATCTGCCTGGAAAGTACGAAAATCATCAATTTTTTTTAATGTAATACTCATATGGGCCTTACTTATAAACCTTGTATAAAGTTACGCCTGGTCGTAGTTGGAAAATAAGAATGAAAATACCATCCTCATTATAGTGGTACAATTATTGTAATGATGGGTAACTTATGTAGCGCCGTATTAAAAAAATATACCTCAAGGGCGCTTTACAAAGTGAGTGAAGTTTTTATTTGTAATCACACGTTAAGGATTTATTCAAATGATTTAGAGAACAAGTGGGTTTAAAGTTTTTTTCCAAAACATCCCTTCACTCTCACAGCCTTGCACCTCTGCTGGGAGAGCATTCCATGCCGTAGTGCCTGCAACCGCAAATGCGCGTTCGCCGAATTTGTTGCGCTGTTTGCGTAGAGGTAAAATAACTTTTAATTTCGACGTAGATGTATCTGATCTAACGTCTGTCCGAATTCCCTTAGATATTCTGGAGCAGAGTTGTGCAGTGACTTATACATAAGCCAACAGAGTTTGTATTCCACCCTCTATGGAAAACGTAGCCAGTGTAATTCCCGAAGTAGTGGAGTGATATGACTGAACTTAGATATTTAAAAAATAAGTCTCGCTTCAGCATTCAATACAGGCCGTCGGCGAGTCATTTTATTCATTGGTAGACCAATGAATAAAAATGCAATAAAGATAATATTCCCATCCTTATTCTACCGCTATGCCAAGGTGTAACTTTACACCAGATTTACAAGTAAGGTTCAATAAGATTTAATAAACTTTGACGTGTAAATAATAATGATAATTTTTAAATTTCCGCATATTGAAATTTAGAAAACATAAAGATGAGAACGTAAACATGTTCTATATCAATAAAGGTAATAATGCGATTTTTTGTTGAATTTAAAAATTTTATTTACAAAAAGAAAATACACCATAGATAACATTTAATTTTTTTAAATGCTAAATTAATTTAATTTGTTTTTGGGCGGATTAAGTTCATAGTTCTGTGTTGAAACAGAATCAAAATCCTGGACGCGTACTTTCGACTCGATGGCTACTCTCTGGTAAAAATCCTGAAAGGGGGAATCGAGTGGCGATAAATCCACCTCGTTGTGAAGTGGTTGGGGCGTTCGCCTACTGTGCAGGAGGACCTATGAAAAATTGATTTAAAAGGTGATTCTACACTACAAAATGTCATGTTCTATGACTGACACCTAAAACATAAGACTGATCACCTTTTCTTCAGCGTAATCGTAGGAAATAAAATGTGTAGCTAAATTACCAATTATACTCAATGTCCCAGATTCGACTTCTGGAATTATAAATGTGAAATTATTACGTGTTTTTTTTCCTGCAATATTCTAGTCTCCGTGACTGATACACAAACAACACAACTGATTGAAAAGATTTGTTCTCAACACTACAAATTAAAACGTGAATAATTATACTAAGGTACTTTATATTTGTTTACAGCCTACTGAAACGTAATAAATATCTCGTACGATGCCCCCAAAATACACCCCAATTCATTATCCGTGGCCCAGCGGATGTTGTTGTGATCTTTTGTCTACGTCATCGGTTGTGGGTTCATACCCTCGGACCTGCGTCAAATCCCAGTTTGTTTACCAAATGGCAAGGACGGCTACCCCAACTTTTTTTTCATGTTTATGTTGTTTTCTCAGAAACAATTTCATCAAAGGGATCTCTGAATCGCAAGTTCAAATAACGCTGAATTTAATATCTGATTTTATTTTGATTGTCACATTCGTTTTACGTACATAATTGAGAAAGGTAAAATCAGACCGTTTAATAAGCACGGCAAAGATTCTCGAAAATGTACCAGAAAAAAAACGGCTTTAACAAAAACGAAATACTTTAAACTATGTCACAAGTTTTTAAGAATCAATAACAGCAATATTATGTGTCGTGATATATTTCCGGGTTCCGCTGGCCATTTTTTTTTTAAATTTTAGTGTATTTTTACGCTACGGGGCTCTACTTTTAAATGTCAGCGGATCTCACCGACGAGAACTTGTGACATCATCAGCGGAGTTATTTCAAAATTACAAAACGTTAAAAAATCATAGCGATGATAATACGATGTATAAAAATATGATTTGATTTTTTTCTTAGTTTCAGATCTATTAACAAAAGAAAAAAACAATGAACTTTTCCATTATATGAAAACAGCGCTTTAAATAAATAAATTGATATTTTTTTTTATAAAAAAAATATACTAAAGCGCAATAATTTTTTTAACTAAAAAATGCAATTTTGTCTATCTTACGTCAAATCGATTCTTTTGTTTATCAAAAACTTCCAATGTTTTTCACTTCGTTTGATTATTTAATCAATTTATTTGAGTTAAACTATTTAGCTATACAATATAATTAATTATGAACTAAAAATATGATTACTCAATTCTGCAGCTGTGATAAAGGGTGAAACAGATATTGCATCTTTTGAGATAAGGAAGTATCGTTGACGTCAGTTTTGTCATAATATTATTACAATTTAAAAACACTCATAAATAGGCCTTTTGTTTATCTATAATGTAAACGTTCTTATCGTCAATTCCGATAAATTAATGTTCTTAATTACAAACTACGATTTGGAAATAAAATTTATTGCGGAAATGCGGGACCTCTGACAGAAGGAATTGTTCAAAACTACGCCTTAAATAAAATGAGAGATTGACAACCTTTTATTTTTTACACTTTTAATCATTTTATATCATAAATATTACTTTCAGCTTTTCAAAACTTAATTTTTGTGGTGCAAGGGTTTAGTTTAGCACCCCAAAAAGAAATGAGTTTTTTTTTATTAAGTTAAATAATAATTACAATATTTGAGTTTGTCTAAATGTTTGAAGACAAAAGACTGGATCTCACCCCCTCGGAAGTCATTAAGATTAACAGGTCATAAGCTCTGTAAATGCCTAGACTTCCATATTACCTTCTTTAAGGTATTCTCCATCCCTGGTTGCGAATTATGTGGGTATGCATTGTTCAAATTATTTTCACAACTTCAACATCCTTTGTACCCACAACTTTTTCAGTTTCAGTGCTGCAGAGCAGCGTTTATTTTATAATTAAAAAATACATAAAATAATTTGTTACCCACTAAGTCTAAAGACTTTTCGGTGGGAAACATTTTTTTTTATTTTTTTTATGACAGGTTTAAATTACATTTATTTTATTTGTATTTCACAGATTTATTTATAAATAGGCACTATAAAGTATCTAGAAGATATTTCTTCCGTTCTTTTTTTTTCATTTGAAGATTTTTCATGTTGATGATGGTTTGTGGGAGATCATTGAACAATCTTGGAACAACGCAATTTAATGTTCGCTCTCCGAAGTAATTGGTAATTCTTAATGTGTTTACTTCCCACCTTAGTATCCTTTGATCATCCGCCACAATAAGACCTCGTGTAGTGAATCGCGCGTCTATTTTGTTGAACGTGTGCCGCATCATATACTTTGTTTTCACCGGCCACCAGTGTTCAGCTTGAAGGCCTGCCTTAGTGTTAGTGCCGCTCGCAATCGACCAGTTGGACCACCGCAATTCCATCAAGAACGAACCAGGTTAGTGGCATCTATTCCGTATCTATCTCATTCGTTGGGGTTGTGACTGATTGACCCTGCATACCGCATATCGAGGATATTAACTTATTTCATTAAAATTTAAATATAGTCCACTCTGCTTAGTAATATCATAAAAGCCCGCAATTTTCGGCTAGCATCTAATATCAATATTTTGATTTTGGCGGACATTTTGAAAAAGTTGTATACAATAGTTATTTATACTACACTATAATAAGAATCTAGTAAGTCAGTTGTAGTATAGTGGAGTTCGATCCGAGGACCTAATATTTTTTTATTTCACGACACTAGTCACTAGACCACAACCATTGTAAAACCCAAAAAAATAAAAGAAACAGAATGTCTTTTTTTCTTAAAGGCCAACAAAAGACAAGTAAAAAATATAAATAATAAAGCAGATATTTAGTTTGAAAAAATGTTTTGAATTGTCTTTGAGCGTATTTATGCTACTGTAGGATTAGGTTGCTGAGGTTTGGAGCTCCTACCCCAGTAAAAGATTAACAGAAGACACGAGGTCGCAGTTTAATGCGTATTTATTACATGACGAATAAGATATACAGCACTTGGTTGTGTAGTGCAAGCGTAGAGGCGGTGATGGGTTGAAGAGGCTGCACTTGAACTACATGCTGAAATTGAGTGACTGACTGAATGATCTTTACTGGACTGGGCGTTGACTGCACCTTGTGGTCTCTTTGTAGGCCACGTTCCTTTGTTCTTCATGGTAGGGACGATGTTATTGTACTGCAGGACGTTGATCTAGTGTGTCGCAGAATATAATGAATTGAATTCAATAGAAAACGCTAACTTGCTTCTTGGAGTCATGATTCTATATTTCAGGTAAAATTATTTAGCACGTGTGTGTCATCGATTATAGACTATGTACTCAACACAATGTTAAAGTTGTACGAAGAGATGACGAAATCTAATAAAAATAAAAATATGTGGATTTGTTTAAAATTAAGAGCAAATAAATAAATACATGTGTAGAAGTAGGCAGAGAGGATGAAACACACTACATAAATATTTACTTTACACACAAACGTAAATTGTAAAAATTCTTACCCATTAATACCAAATGCTCACTCTTACAAGCGTTACTACTACCTATTCTATATTACGCTGATGTTTCCGTGACTGATTTCAGCTGTGGGCAACTCTACAAACTTGAACAACTTCTGAAATATGACCACATATCTGACTATCGTAGGCAACTGAAATGGCTCAAAATTAGGCAGAGGAGAGACTATCACTCCCTCTCCTTTCTGTTTACTGTATTTTATAATCCTATATACCTCCGTGAAAAACTTTAACGCTTATGATTTCATGGTTTACCGCTTCATTCTACTTCTCAAAGCTCCTTTTTAACTCCCATCCACAATTTTTCTTTCTTCTCTAACTCATATAGTGTCCATGCGGCTCGACTGTGGTATCATCTCCCCTCAAACATCAAAGGTGTATCTACAGTATCTCTAAATCACGTCTAAAGAAATATCTCTTTCCTCTTCCTTAATCTACTCTCCTTTCCTCTTTCCTTTTTATTCCTTTTTCCCATTGAGTACAAGTATTGATTCAAAGTAATTAATATACAAAAAAAATATTTCTTTTCTTTTAAATATTAATTTTATTTTTTATTGAAAACACTTTGAAACTTAAATATTGTCATCACACTTGTATTTTGAAAAAATTTTCATTTAGCAATAAACTCCTTAAAATTTACAATTTAAATTATGTACAAAAAGTTAAACAAAATATTAAAAATATGTCTGCATAAAATCTCATCTTCTCTTTTATAGGCTCTTGGCCCCATAAAGTTAGAAATACGTTAGTATTTTTTCGTAATTTGCAACTTAAAATTTTATATATATAGATATTTATATATCGTGTGTATATTGGCAAAAAACGTTAACTCGAAAACATGCGGATTTGACTTAATAATGCAGTTTTGTAAAGTTCTTAACGCTCTACATACTGGCAAAATACACTAAGCCATATTACATTTCATAGATCTTTAGTTTAAAAATAAATTTAAGGTTAAATCGTATACTGGGTATTTTATTCAAGCTAAAAACTTTTAATAACTGGAGAATCTGTGTAAATAGAATTCTCCTTTTGCGATTTAAATATATTTTATGATGGCGAACAATTAAATTGTTTTCTTTAAAACTGCCAATGAGAGCAGATTATGCAGCCAACAATCTATTAAGATGTACTCGAACCAGAAAAAATCTATATGCAATAACACTGACTAATTTGGAGCCTTCCTCCTTGTCGGCGATCAGCTCACGCACTAATGGGGAAACTAGTGATCAGGAAAACTGCATGCACACAATTGTCTGGAGTCTGGAGGCGGCGCGGCGGATGATGATCAATGGCGGTAGATGATAAAATGTTATTTTGCGTTGTGCGAGTCAAAACGTTAAGTTATATTAACTTTCACGGCAAAATAGCGAGAAATACTTTTCAACAATCAGAAAAGCGTGCGAACATAACTCGTTGAAAAGGCGAAGAGTGGGGCGGAAGAAAAAGCAGTGTTGCCAACCAACAAAATGTCCCGTCAGGCGTGGCAACCTCACAAATCAAAATTAGCCAGTATCTACTTACATGCGATTCTTCTGGCTAAAATACATCGAAACAAAGTATCGGCTCAACCAATAACTTAATATAAAATTAAGAAACGGGAAAATTAAAAACATGTTCTTAACTTAACATTTTACTTTATTTAAATAAGATATAAAAGAGTAAAATTGGAACAAAACTTAAATGCTTGAATTCTCAAAACAGGGGTTTGAGGGTAAAAGTTTTTGCCAGAATACCAACGATATATTTATATTTATCTTATCAGACATTTTTTTATATTATAGACTTTTGTCATGACCAAATTACATTCTTTGATTTATCTTATCACATCAAGTATTCCTTAGTTGTGTTCATCATTAATTTTTGTCGTGCATGATTTTGCTTTTCTTTTATCATCAGTTGGTTCCTAATTACCAAATCTCTCTTTTTTAATCAACTGTATTTCGGATAAATAAGAAAAACTTTTTTCCAAATTTTCAATAAATATCCCAATACGTCTTGCGTCTACATAGCACATGGACGGTTGCGACTCTAGTTCCGGGCTTCTAGTTATATCCTAATATCCTGCATACAGATTTAATTTTATAATTATTGACAATGAGCCTACTTATTTTTTTTTTATATTAATGATTTTATTATAATCTGAATATTAATAGTTTTCATTAGTAATTTGGTTTTTTATAATTAATTATAAAATTATTTTGAAGAGAATTAATTTTTAACAATAATATCCAGAAATTGTTTTTTATGCTTGCGATCTTTCCATTATTTTATGCTTTCTTGTATTTACAGTAGTAAAAGAAATTTTACATAAATAGAGTAACAAAAATCACGCGTGTAAGTGCCGGTCAAATATAACATAAATAACATCAGACAAGTAAAGTGCTCCTAACAAATAATCGACAACCAAGCTGTGAAGACTGCCAGTTTGATACACAGGGTATGCCAGCGTCACACGACCAGCTTCACCAGCAAGGTTCTATCACTACGTCACTCCTTAACAGCAAGTTAGTGGAGTCACACAACCTTCCCCTTCAACCACATACTCGTAGTTCACGTTTTAAATTTTCTTCCTACACAACGAGGTATTCCTTCACACCTCGTCCACTCCTCAATACTATCCCTGGTCTTACCAGCGTCAATTCCCGCAGCAGTAATGAGTCAGCAATTGAAAGCTAATACCGGAAAAAATCTTACAAAAAATGGACGTTTTAAATACGTGTCACCATTTATTGTGGACAACATCGTGGTCTGCATTGAACGGAACAGATACGTAAGAAATGATTCCAATGTTTTTAAATTGGTATTTATGTAAACTTACTTAAAACTAGCTATAAAAACATGTTCCATATTTCAAATCATTAACCCTCTACAGAGAAAATGCCAAAACAATCAAAAATATATCACAATAGATATTATAATCTTGATATATTATAACAGACCAATAAGTTGGGAACTTTTTTGAAAAGGAAATATAATTTTTTTAGAAATGTGCTGTTTTGAAAAATGTAAATCTGAAAGGGTGGTAAAATCAAAAAATTATTATTGGTAAATAAAGTCTCTTATTTTGCAAACATGTAATAATTTCGTTAGAAATAAGAATTTAAGAGGCGCCATAGTTGGCAATTCGTCAGATACGCTTCAAATATATGCACACGTGTAAAGAATAAATATATTAAGATTTAAGATCCATGCACAGTTAAGAAAAAAAAATAGGTATTGTTTTCTTATAACTGCTTTGCACAGCAAACTTATTAAAAATATCTAAACCGATTGCTAACTGGAATACATAACTGGGAATTTGGCGATTCGGAAAAATTGTGCGATTTACAGAAATGTTCAAGAAATCTACGTACGTCAACTTTTAGTAATGTTTCTAACTATCAAAAAATTTAAAAAGCGCCACGTAGTTTTCTGTCTTTCACAAACTGAATGTCATGTCCATATAGGGACGGGATTGAGTTGCCAAGGGTGGATGTATATTTCGAAATTCGGTGGCGTAAAAAAATTTGTGAGGTTTCATGTTTTAAAAAAATAAATAAAACCAATCGACCGACTTATTAAATCAACCCTTGGAATCGGTGCGTGAGAAATAATGAATTTATCAGAATTACGAAATATCTCAAAATAACATTTAACTATCCACAGCAAAAAGATTCAAAAGTATAAATATTTTCCTCGAGAGACAAGACATTGTCCTGTTGGTAAGCCGTCTATCGAAAAGAGAACTAATTTTTTTGTTTGTTGTATTACTGTCTTTGCTGTAAGAACACATTGACGGAGCTGTCTTTAGATACTTCATAGTAAAGGCTTTGCATTATTGATATTAGTAAAAATAAGCAGAAGATGTACCATTTATGAAATATATTAATTAAAAATAAAAATAAACAAGCCAGTGACGGTTCTGTTGTCTTTAGCAAATAAAATGTCAGTGCGAGTAGTGTGATCCGGAACATTGATATTAATTTCAAATAAAGTATACAACAACAACAATAAACCATCAGGCCGTTTTTCTGTAAGGGTAGGCAGAGATAATAGAACGCTACATCACTCTATCTTTGCATACAGATCTCGCTTCCTCTACATTCATACATCTTCTCATGCACGCGCACTGATTATTCCGACTTTTGCCAAGTCCATCTTCAAATATTTGTTGGAATTGGTCATGCCATGTCTTTCTCGGTCTTCCTCTATTTTTTCATCCATCAACATTCGCATTGTAAATATTCTTAGCCGTTCTTCTGCCGTCCATTCACTCTACATGTCCAAATCAGCGCAGAGCTCCTATTTTGATTTTGTCGATAATGCTTGTCTCAGCCTTGCATAATGTACGGATCTCTACATCTGTGCATCTATCGTACATAGTTTTGCCGCACATTTGCCTGAGAGATCGCATTTCGACAGCATTCCGCATACTTTCATCTTTGTTTTCCCAAGTCCATAGTTCGCTCGCATACATCAGGGTCGGGACCAGGACTCCATTATGAACTGCTAATTTTGCCTCTTGTGACAAACATTTATTTGCACCGTTCACTATGTTTCCGGCACTCACCCTCCATTCAATATGTTCCTCAGTCTTTCCATCCCTAATAAACGTACTTCCCAAATACACAAATTCCTCTACCTCTTTTAGTAAAACCTCATTCACAGTGATTTCACATATATTTATGCTTTCATTTCTTTCAAAAACTATCACATTTGATTTATTGACATTCATCAGCAAATCGCTTCCCTCGCATACACCGCAGGCTTTTGTTACCAAAAATTGTATAAATAAAGTATCTTCAGCATAAATCTCACCGAATGGAATTTTATGCAAAACGATTAATGAATTTGTATAGGAAATCCTCGTGCGTCCACTCCTAGTAAAGTTCCTACCGAGTAAACAAGTCAAGTTTACTCTAGTGGCGCCGCGCAGATCTCCGGCCTTCTCGGGCTGCCCGCCGTCTGTGCCGCGCCGGGGACGGGACCGAATGGACGAGGGTCAATGCATAGCTCGGAATTTGGCGGAGCAAAAAATTGTTTTGATTCGTTCATTAGGCGCAACTTCCTGGCTCGGCCGCCGCGCATGCGCCGGCGCTTTCCTCAAGAGATCCAGCGTCAGATTATTTATTGCTCTCGTATTTTGCGCTAACCCTCGCCCGCGAGCGATAGTAACGATTACACGTTTGGCTTATCTTGATTAGATTTTTAAAATCTTCTTAAACTTTCGGGAATCGAAGCTAGAATCTCACGCAACGTCACAATTTGATCTGGTTTTTATTATTCCAAAATCAACGAGATCCACACTAAATTCGACCCTCTAAGGGTTCAGTCTTTAATGAAATTTTAAAGAATCGTCATCATCATTTCCCTTAGAAAAACAATTGGTGGATGTCTCTCAAAAACCTTTACCACGTCGGCTGTCTTAATCGGGTTTTCGCGGTCCTAGGTGTCCACGATAAGTTATTTATTTATTTATTCATACAAATACATACATATTTTATGTGTTTGTATGAATAAATAAATGATACAATAATAATGTATCCCAAACTTTGTGAGACCAAGGGCCCTGTGTTGAGTTGGGAAACAAACTAATGGAAAGTGGAAGCACGTACATAATTAAATAATATCAAAAATAACAATTAAATATTATTACATAAACATACATATATTTCTAAAGCCATCTGGATAAAATGTTTAATAGTAAATAAATCTATGCAATACTTATCAGCAGTCTTCTGCAATGGTTTCTTTCCTTAGACAAAATCCAGACTTGTACACTCCTCCTGAAAATGGCTTTCGTAATAAAATAATAATAATATTTGGCTGATTTATATAGCGTTTTTTTGGCAAAGTTTTAATCCTAACACTTATGTATGGAACTGGCAGAGGAAGGATGAAAGCCGAGTGAACGTGGTTTAAAAGCGATCTCTTAGATGAATGTGTAGGAAATCAATGTATGACAGGGTTACGAATGATAAAATCGGGCGAGAGTGTAAATCTGGGTCAGGTATTATTGATAAGAATAAGAAAGGGTATCTGAGATGGTTTGGTCATGTAGAACAAATGTACGTGTAAAAGAATGGTTAAACATGTATATATGGCGAACGGTACGGTACCGTGAGACGAAGCCGACCAAGGAAGACGTGGCATGATCAGAAAAACCAAAATCGTAAGTCTGGTCATGTCAAAAGCAGGCGGAACCGAAAGACATGTATGAATGTGAAAAAAGCTGGAAATGTATTCCAGGATAGACGAGTGTGGCGGTCCATGCTCTCTGCCTACCCCATAGCGCCATTTTTGAGAAAAATCACGTCAAGGGCGCTTTACAATTGAATACTTAAACTTACATTCTAACTAAGCGAAAGTGACATTGTATTTTCTGATTTAAAATTGAGGAGGGCAGGATAAACTAAAGAAGTGAGATTTTAGTTGGATGATAGACAGATGGGGCAATTCACATTTGAGTCACAAGATACGAACATAATTTGGGAGTCATTTAACACCGCATAGAAAGCTAATAATATGGATGAAGTTCGAAAGCTATTCAGAGAGTTGGGATTCCATTGTAGTGGTTAATTCTACAACAACATGTTTCCTATTTTCAGAACGATTTTAACGAACAGTTGAAAATGACTACAAAAATTTTGAGACAAATTAATTATAAAAACAATAACTTTAAAAGTAATTAGTGGATGATTTTTTTTTTAAATTAAGCTAAAATGTATAGCAATAATAAGTTTTTATAAGTAAGTTATAATGACCGTTTTTAATCTATTGAGTATTTCAAAACGCCGATTCAATGCAGATTTAATCTGCATCTTTAGAATACTCAATGGTTTATTTGATTTCCCGACTATTCTCCAACGAATACCTTCACATAGACTCAGAAACAAAAAAATATGTTTCTTGGTCATCATAAGACTAATAATGGTTTCAAGATACCTCTACTCAGAATGATCAGACTCGTGTACGAAAATAAAGATCTGAATTATTTTGGTTATAAATAAAAAACTTTACAAATCAAAATAAAAAATTAATCAATTTTTTCAATTAATGGTATCTAATTTTTTCTAATATTTTTTTTAATATTTTTTTTAACGTCTACTTTTCAATTTTCTATTTTTCTATTTTTTATTTTCTTTTATTCGGGAAACACAGTACAATTACAAAGTTTTATACTACCCAAAGTTAGACTTAACTCTAATGGACTAGTGAAGTTTTTATATTATATTATCATTATATCTAAGGCTATAAATTAACGATTTGTATTTTTTCAAGTACAAAAAGGAAAGGAAAAAAACATAAACGAAAGTAGTTTGAAAATTAAAATCAAAATAAAAAGAATATTTTACAATACAATGATATTTGTTCATAAAATTATAAACTCTAATAAAAAAACAGAATTTTGGAAAAAAATTGATCGGAACCAGCATGAACACGATCACAATACTAGGGAAAAGAACAAAATTAGACTTCCATTTAGGAAAAAGGCAAAGTCACAAAATTCAATTTTATTTAAAGCAATTAAAAAGTATTACGAAATGGAAAAAAATATTTATGAAGAAAAAAACATATCAAAATTTAAAATAATGGTCAAGACATATGTGATAAACAATTTATAAATTAAATATATTTGCAATGTTATTATTAGAACACACATAACAATATGTATGATATGTGTGCCCTACTTTAAGATTTAAATAAAAAAATAAAATAAAAAAAAAGTTATTTAAAAAGTTTGTATTGAGTATTTACATAAATGGAAATAATATTCAAAATAAAGAAAAGAACTTAGTCAAAGTAATTTAATGGTAAGAATTAAAATAAATAAGAATAAAAAAACATGCTTAAATGCAAAATGAACTTTTTTAAAAAGGAAAAACATGTGTATACTTACATATTTTAAGGGATTCAAAAAAGAACCGATGAAAAGAAACTCTAAAAATAATAATAGACAATACATTTAAGTTAATTTAAAAAGATCTTGAAAAATAATGACATTAAAGTAAGAAAAGCGATATATTATTTTTAAATTCTAAAAGTATGATAAGTCTATACACGGATAATGTTTGTAAATTAAAATAATATTCAATTTTATTGATTTTACTTTTTCTCTATATAGTTGTCTTTCAAAACTGTAAAAGTATAGTTTATTTAATGTGCACTTTGCCCGGAAACTTATTGAAATAAAATAAAATAATTATACCTAAGTGTGTCAGTTTCTTTGAATAAAAATACCATTTATTAATTCTTATGCCTCAAAAATTACGTTTTACGATAATAAATCATTGTATTAATCTGTAAGTGTCAATGAACGAGTCCGGTAAAGTGATTACATTGCACTTTTCTTCATGGAGACTATCTGCTTATTACATAATTTTATATGTAAACACTAGTAGCGATATGCGGGATTTGAACCCTCGACCATGTGAGCGCAACTGAACGGTCTTGATCCAAAACTTGTATGTATATTATACATGCATCTACGTCCCGAGCATTGATCTCACCCAATCATAGACGGGTATCTTATACAAACCGAATAAATAGTAAACACATCGGGATAAAAGTGCTATTTCAGGAAAATCAACAATATCATAAACTAATCAAGATTTCAAATCTTATTTGTAAAAATATTCTTGATTACGCACGGGATTTTCAAACTAGATAAATGATAAGTAAAAATTGGTTATAAATTTATTGCGATTATCAATTTATCAAACGTATCGCACACTCGCGTCAAAAGTTCCTTATTCTCATTTTTAAAGGTAAGGGTCAATGTTACACATGCTCCTGACGTCACTTCGACCTGTGAAGATCTATTGTGATGGATCCCTGTGAATACTTCTCGCCTTCTGGTTTTAAAAGAGCCTGGCAACTGTATGGAAGGCGAGAGTTCTCATTTTGCTAAATAAAACTGCTAAAATCTACCCCTCTAAGCCCAGACCTGTAAAGTGTCGAGATATTATGTAGAGGGCTAGATCTTTAACATCTTCAGGTTTAACCAGCGGTCCCCCGAGGATGCAGTTTATTCTATGATGTAAAGCATCACATTCGCATAGAATGTGTATAGGTGTTTCCATATCTTCGCTGAAAAACCTACATCTAGAAGTTATATTTAAAAAATCGTTTACTATTCCCACTGTCCAATTATTTAAGAAATTTAGAATTTAGATACAGAATCGTTATTTAAAAAGAACCTTAAAAGGTTAGTTAGTAAACTTCACATTCGTAAAGACAACAGAAATAGTAGTGTTCCTTCATCACAAAATGTAAGTTCTCGATCTAGAACAACTGGCGACATCTTAATTCTAAAATTAAAAACAACTGCAGCACATCATTACCGAGAAAACACTGTATATATGTATATTTTTTGTAATTTATATGTTGTACTAAAATATTTACTAATTGTTGTTGTTTCGAATCTGTTAATATAATTCAAGTGTAAATTCGTCCTATCTTTTGAAATCCGGCTCAAAGGACCAAATTACGTTTGGGGAAAAGGCAAACCTTGTTTTACCGTCCCAAGACATTGGAGGAATTAACCTATACAGTGACAAAATTCAGAATAATAATAAATTAAATAGCGTTGAATACATTTAAAAAAATGGAAATGTAAATGAACATATTAAAAGTCTAACGCATATGCTTCGTGAACTTTAGTTATAAAATGCAAAGTGGACTTATTTTCAAATTTCGTAAAACGTCACGTAAAATCGAGATACTACCAAATGTTTCGAATTCCACCCTACCACAACTGATTTTCCATTCTTTAACCTGGTTGTTTACAACCAAAGAAAGCGGCCTCCAAATTGAAATATTTAGGTAAATCATTGGAACGCGAATCTTTTTTTTTATGCATAAAAAAAACTAATTTACTTGTTTACCGTGCATTCAAAAAAATTATATGTAATCTGTACATTGTTGATAATTAATTTACATATGATATATTATGTGAATAGAAAAACTCCTAAAATAAATATTCATCACATCACATAACGCGAAAGCGTGTTTAGCGAAGTCGTGAAATTAGGGAAGATACACATCAAAATTGTATTTGTTTACGTCTGCAATCTGAAAAATGTGCACTCAACAGATTAATAATATTCGCCGTGTACCAAGAAGGTTTGAATGAACTAATGACTCAAAACAAAGTCACTCAGTCTAGTAAACAATTGAGTTGCATTAATGGTTTGTTTACATCGACCTACTGATGAAAATAATGTTATATTATCCTCTGTAAACAAACATCTGATTGGGCGATCATCTCTGACCCTTAATTAAATATACGAATGACAGAGCGTATATTAAGTTTAGTGTAAAATGATTGTATGTTTTCATATGTTATAAGTGTAATTACATTTAAAAGAAGTAATGTGAGCATTAGTAGGTTGCGACCGTTTTTTTTTTCAAATTTAAAAATTAGCTCCAACGGTAAAACTAAATGGTTAATTCAAAAGAAAATTTTCTACCCGGCGAGATATTGTGTTAGCTTTTACGTTAAATGTATTATTTTCTTTTATTACAACACATCACGGGACTCATCGCCAATGGGGAAAATACAAATTAGTGATTGTCTCTCAAACCCTAGGCTTAATTCCCAGCACCTTCATAGTGGAAAACTAAAATGTTAAGCTGATTAATACGCTTACATTCCTGGATTTCACAGTCATCCGGAACAACAATACCCTGGAGGAAATCAGGAGAAGAATAATGGCTGCCAACCGTTGCTTCTACGCGCTCCAGAAACAATAACGGTGCAAACTAACACGAAAAATTCTAAGATAATACTGTACAAAACTCTGATCAAACCATCTTGGCATATATGCCTCCGAAACCTGTGGGAGCTTTATGAAAACTACGGAGCGTTCGATAAAATCTACTGCTTGAGGTAGGCTGGCCATATAATCAGAAAGACGACTAAAACCTCATAAAACGCCTAATTCTCTGTGCGACAATGACGACGAAGACCAGAAAGGCCCCAAATGAGATGGATGGACTGTATCAGTGCGGATACGACAGCGTTGGAAGTGAGGAACTAGAAAGAAAGGCAGCAGACCGGCAAGAATAGAAGAGACTCCTGGATACAGCCATGTTTCATTTCAAAATTTATTTCAACAGAGAGGAAAAACATTTTTGAGAAGGGAATATGGAAGTCTAGGCATCTACATAGCTTATGACCTGTGATTGGCTGGTTTAAGTGGCCACTTTACACACAGTATAACATTCACCATTCTGCCTATGTTTGAGCATCCACATTTCCTCAACTCTTCCATCTGTTGACTTTTGTGAAGTAAAAGAGCTGAAACCTTTAACACGTGGGTGGAAATCCAGCCAGTCTGCAAGCATTTGGACATAATCAAACATTGATGTTTCATTTCAACCATATCGGGAATCGAACCCGAGACCACTTGCATGGTAGACAAATGCACTGAACACTACACTACGAGGCCGACATATATATAATATTACATTTATTATGTAGTGTAAATACATTTATAATGTAATGATCGAACATTTGTAATGTAATGTACTAGCTTGTAACTTTATGGGGGGGGTGAAATCCAGTCTTTGTCTACTAACATTGGTACAAATTTAAAGTATTGTTGAATAAATCATTCGCTTAGAAAAAGTAATATGTGCAATTTATGTAATCAACAAGAAAGTGTAAAGGCCATTAACGATAATTCGTTAATCACATTAAAAAGAGATGTAATATTTTATCAAATATATACATGGGTATGAATTTATTCAATATTTTCCTTATTTAGTCTAATCAAACAAAAAACTACAATTACTTTTCTATTATAGATTATGTTAGTTATAATAATATGTTGCAGTAATTTCTTAAAAAGTTATTAACCTCTGAACTAAGAGTTTGATTTATTTTATATAGAAATATATATATGTAAGTACTATATATATATATATAAATATGTACTCACATATAAATATATATGTATATATATATTATCCACACGGGAAACCCCAGTGAGGTCACATTATTTTTATTATTAATTATAGTTTGTAAGCAAAAAATATGAATAAATATTTTTTTTTAAATATATATGCGAGTATGTGAGTACTTTCATATATTCAGTTTAAAACTCAGAAGTATTTTGGCTGGTTTGATATTCTTGCACAAATTAATAATTTACATTTACATTTTTACATTTTTTTGCACCACAACAGGCCAGGAGGCCTAATTACAGTGGTGAATTACATCACAGAGCACCCAGGCTTGAGAAAAATCACGTTTTAATTTTTGTGTTCTCACCGGGAATCGAACCCGGAACCTTCCGTGCGTGAGTCAAGCGTCTTGACCACTACACCACGGAGGCCGCCTAACTGTATAGATGCCCATGATATTCTTGCTCAGATTAACCTTAATGTACCTCACCGTAACTTGCGTACCAATGCTGTCTTTGCTGTGGGAAATTACAAAAAAACACCGGATTCTTTTCCTCTCTGCCAAGGATCCTCAGAACAGTGAACAAAACCTCATTAAACGGTACTGTCAATGTCTTCCTACAGCAAAGGCAAGCATTCAAGAAGCAAGCGGTGTTGTCACTCCTGACTCTCGATAACGCACTTTCCGTGTGTGCCTAGATTATGCCATAAGCATACCGTTTGTAAATTTAAATAGATTTTAAGATACTCATTAATTTTATTAAATTTTCTCTTCTCTTAAAGTTTGTATCGTGGTCCAGTGATTTCCCGTTTACCTTTCATGCACTAGCGGTTTACAATTAAAAAAAAAACGGATAAAGTAGGCTAAATGCTGAACATCTTGCTAGAATGAACCTTTCCGAAACTTTTTGTCATAGGTTCAGCAGTGCAGGTGAGGAAACACAAGTACACTTTATATGTGAATGTGATGCTTAATATGATAAAAGAAGTCTCACCCTCGAGGGAATACCAGTTAAACCTAATAGCCCAATACATTACGGATCCTCAAATGGAGGGAGATTAAGCAAAATGAGAACTCTAGCCCTCCACACAGCCAGGCTCTTTATAGACCTGGGCTTGGGGGGCGAGAACTATTCACGGGGACCCGTCACACTAGATCTTCGCAGGTTGCAGTGACGTCAGGAGCTTGCATAGCACTGGGTCTTACTTATTAGATTTCCTTATACCAAGTTTTTATTAATGAATTACTATACACGGTTCAGTTATTTATAATCGATATAAAAAAGTTTACTTATAAAAGATTTTATTACCTAGAATAACCATTTATTCATTCTTATTTTTTTAAAACAGTCTACACTGATATGTGCGCGTGCGCAGTAACTTAATAACAACACAAACAAACGTCAAAGTCAAATCGAGACTACTGTCAGTGTAATCGAGAACATAGAGAAAACCGTTAAAAAAAGAAATCAAAATTAGGAAGAAGAGGAGAAGTAAAAAACGAATTCTATAGTTTATTCGTGTTTCTTTTTTTATCACAATTAATTAAATCACATACAAACATTTCAGATATTATTTTTTAAAAAATTAAAAAATCACTAGAATCGCATTGAAAACGTCGCAGGACTCTGAAATTGTTTAAAATTGAAAAAAAAAAAGCTGATAAACTATCCATTTTGATTACCGAAAAATGTGACTTTTGACAGATTTATTTATTTTTGCACCACAACAGGCCAGGAGGGCCCAATTACAGTGGTAAATTACATCACAAAACACCCAGGCTTGAGAAAAATTACATTTTAATTTTTGTGTTCTCCCCGGGAATCGAACCCGGAACCTTTCGCGTGTGAGTCAAGCGTCTTGACTACTGTAGTAGTCAAGACGCTTGACTCACCCGTGGTGTACCACGAGGCGTGCTTATTCCAGCGTTATACCACATAATGTGCAGGTATAAGTTTCTATGGTCGCTATCCCAGATTTAAACCGAGTTTTACTGTATGCGAGGTTTATAAGTAATACTTTTTGGCATACCATCATTATTAGTTACGTTTGTTTGAAAAAAACAAGACGAAACGCGTCACAAAATACCTTTTGTATATTTTATAGAAAATAAAGTAGAATTATAATCCAAAAAACTTGTGTTATTTTGGATACATTACCAAATTAAATATAGAATTCTACCAATTGTCTGCATACACACTAAATAAATTACGGTATTGTTTTTTATGTAATAAAAAATGATTTTAAAAAGTAAGTAGTAAGTACACTGTAATTCAATTCAAAAGACAATTATTATTATAACTATAACGGATAACTTATAAAGCGCCATTTTCGTAATATAATACCTTAAGGACGCTTTACATAATGATTCTATGCGTAAATAAATTTAATTGAAGCTTAAAAATTTGTAATTGAGTTAAAACAACTTATTTTGTTACGACATGCTACGGATTTATTCAAATTCTTCTTTCTTACATCTCTTCACTCTCACAGTTTCGCACTTTTGATAGGTGAGAATTCCGTGCCATAGGGCCGGCGACCGCAAATGCGCGTTCACCGAATTTAGTGCGCTGTTTAAGTAGAGGAATAATAACTTTTCCTCTCGCCGTAGACGTAGCTGATCTAAGCGTGAGACGTCTGTCAGCTAGCTCATCTGGAGTGCAAAGTTCCTTTAGATATTCCGGAGCAGAGTCGGGCAGTGACTTATACATTAGCCAACAGAGTTTGTATTCCACCCTCTGTGGAAAACGTAGCCAGTGTAATTCCCGAAGTAGTAGAGTGATATGACTGAGCTTAGAGATTCCGAAAATAAGTCTCGCTGCAGCATTTAATACTGACTGTAGGCGAGTCATTTTGTTCATTTTGTAAAAATAAAAAATAAAAAACATTTTATTTGTTTATTTTTCCATACATATATTATTTACATAGAAATACAATTACAAAAATATACTTTAAAAAAATACATTTTAAAATTAAGCTTTAACATAAATTGGAAAAAATGCGCACAAAAACTTCAGCGTCTGAGCGTGGGCAATTACTTTTTTAATTATTAAAAAGTTTATAGCATATAAATATTGTATGACATGACCATGAAAAGAAAAGAAAAGAAAAATAAAAGAAAAACCAAAATAACATATGCTGATATTACGAAAACATTATTTATTTGCAGTATTCATTTATTTTTAATGAGGTAGACCTACGTAGATACCATTACAATAATCAATTCTATATACTAAGAAGGCATTTATCAATTGACGGGCGACATCAACCGGCAATTTTTTGCGTATGCATTTAATTTGTCTCAACTGGTAAAAGCATGAACTTATTGCTCTACTAATTTGAGCGTCAAGAGAAAGGTCAGAATCAAAGAAGTCTCCCAGTAGTTTAACGGTGGGTAAAGCGGTACTCCTTACATCGGGTAGTGCCGTATCTTGAATCAAATTCTGTCGTCTGGCTGAGCCATCCACAGTTGTTCCATCTTAGATGGGCTTAATGTGAGTCTATTTTCGGTTATGCAGTTTCCTATATTCTCAATGTATCCAATAATTAAATTAACAAGCACACTTCTCTCGCCTGGTTTACAATAAAAATAAATATGTGTATCATCTGCATTAGAGTACGACCACGGTCCACATTCTTTGATAATATTCTCTTTATCTAGAAGAGATAGAGGAGTTACTTAAAAATAAATTTAGCAATTGTATACGATGCTCTACTGTACTGTCAATTTAAATTGACCGTGATATTCCAACATTCCCTTAGGGGCCTTAAATATTTCATTATCTTTACTAATTACAAATATTCGGTCAAGTCCATGGAAAATAACACAACAACTATTTATTTGCCACGTGATCGGGGCATGATTAAAAGAAATGCAAGTTTACTGAACTTAAAATGCTCATGCACTCGCGTATTGCATTACAATATTATATCACATCCTTCTGCCTGGAACCAAATGCCTTCAAACTTACGAATCATCAACAGTCCCAGTCAGTTCAGATCCCAACTAAAATCCCACTTCTTTAGACCATCATACCTCAATTTTAAATCTGGAAATATAATATATCACTTAAGTTAGAATTTAAGTTTAGGTATACAATTGTAAAGCGCCCTTGAGGTGATTTTTTACAAAAATTGCGCTTTATAAATCAACCAAATATTATTATCATTATACACTTAATGAAAAAAAAGTAATGTTATCCGTTTTAAACCTTGAAAAAAATAATTAAATAGATTCTTACATGCATGTATTTATTCTAGTAAAAAGTTGCTTTAAAAGTATGCTATGATGCAATTTACTTACTGCATGCACTTTTTTTACACGAATTATCGTAAGTATCGAATTGTTCTCGAAAAATATAAAATAGAAAAAGAAAAATACTTAAATCAGTATTTTATATAGATTTTAGTATCAGGTAGAAATTTAGCTCAAAAAATGATTATATTTCACAAATGTATTGTGAGAAATGTAGTTATACCTACGGCAGAAATAAAACCCGGGCAATAAACTTCGAATTGATTAAATAATATCAGTCAAGTAAATGAAACAAACAGGTGTAATCATTCAATGTCCATTAAATTAATCAAAACTGAATTGAAGCAGTATTGTCTTATTTTTTAGCAAATAAAAAACATTGTTATATTTATACAACTTTATACAACAGGCGCCGCGCCGTAATGCAGTTGCTTAGACGGCTTTTTGAAAACTATGTTCATATTTTGTTTATGTTGCTAAAAACAACGTAATCTGTTTATTCTTTTTGTACTCCGTTTCATAAAAAGGACAACATCTCTTTAAAAAACTTTGCCTAGGCATAAAAGTGTAAGGCATCTAGACGCCCAACATCCCCTGACTATGTCAGGCCAAGTCACCGAAAAGGTCCAGGGATTTAAATACCTGGAAATGAACGCAACCGAAAATGGCAGCAATGTGGTTAGCATTAGCAGGCGCCGCATTTAACAGTATTAAATCTGTGTGATGAACATACTTTTGTACGCAGAAACTTGGAGTTTGCATTCTTTGTGTAGAGCCCACATTACATAACAAACATTGAAAGAATTGAAAATGTACAGCGTAACGTTTTTAAATACCTAGATTATAAAAAAAATACTAAGCTTCGCACTTACACGCTATCTGCTAAACAAAATGTTTTTTTACCCTTAAAAATAAACACACTTTATCTGCATTATGCTATTTATATGAATTATTAAATTATAAAGTAGTCTTTTTTAACCTACTGTTCAAAATTAATCTTAATGTCCCCTTTCGCGTGACAAGAAATAAGTATTTATTTCATCTGCCAGTCTGTAGCACTAACTATGCACAAAACTATTTCCTATATCGTTCTTGCTCAAAATTTTATGCTTTTTTTTCATCAAAAACTTTGTTTCAAAAACTGAAGAAAATCTTATAGATGAAGCCTATGTAAAATTAAAAATATGTTATATGCAGCAATAAAGGGGAACAGGAAACCAAAATTACATAAATAAACTACCAAGACAACAAAATAAAATATTAAAGGTTGTATATGACCTCCCTTATCTAACATCAACTAAATAACTCTTTGGAAAAACTACTAATAGGAATTTAACGTCATTGAATCTATTCATTAATTAACTACTGATGTAATTGTTAATAAAGAACTGGAACTTAAATTTTTTTTAAGTAAACACGGACACAATACGAAGACAATATCGAGAAATCGAGGCAAGGAGGGTCGAGACTAATAAACCAGAAACCAAGCTTATATACTAAGCTACCCGACAAAACTAAACAAAAGACTTTGACAACACTTACAAAAGATGGCAAAAATTCAACTATTAACAATAAAAAAATGAATTCAAAACGAACTTTTATTCTGTTAAATGAATGTATTTAATTTAAAAAAAGAAAGAGGCCCGGAGTGATTTTGTAGACTCTATTTGCTCCATCTAGGGAGCGAACGTGGATTATGTAAGTAATATTTCATATTATTTATGTTGCATAATTTAAAGATATATATTTTCTTCAAGTGAGTTCAGCTGCTCGCCTACGCGAGCGATATTGACTTAATCGGAAGATCTCTCCAAGCCACCCGCGAAGCGTTCATAGCGCTTGAACTAAGTGTAAGGAAAATAGGACTCATCGTCAATGAGGACAAAAAAAAATTGATGATTACTTCCTAAACCCCAGGCATAATACCCCACATCTTCACAAAGTGAAACTAAGAATTTGAGGGAATTAAGTCCTTTACATACGTAGGTTCCACAGTCACTGGTTACAACAGTACACATGAAGAAATCAGGAGGATAATAATGGCTAACAACCGTGGCTTCTACGCGCTTCGAAGGCAATTACGGTCTAAATTAGTTCAAAAAAATACTAAAATAATACTGTACTAAACTCTGATTAAACCAATCCTGACATATGCCTCCGAAACCTGGGTCACGACAAAGAATATTGAAGGAACCATTGCAGCTCTCGAACTAAAAATCCTCAGAGTTATCTATGGCCCTGTAAGAGAAAACAACCATTAGCGTCGTCGCTACAATAGAGAGCTATACGATATCTACCGAGCGCCCGATGTAATCAACTCCATCAAGGTGGGACGCTCGAGGTGGACTGGCCATATAGTTAGAATGGACAACGAAAACCCCATAAAACGCTTAACTTTCTCTGTGCCACAAGGACGACGAAGACCAGAAAGGCTCAAAATGCGATGGATGAACTGCATCAGCGCAGATTTGACAATGTTTTAAGTGAGGAACTGGAGAGGAAGGGCAGCAGACCGGCAAAAGGCGAAGAGATTCCTGGATTCAGCTAAAGCCCACCCAGAGCTGTCGAGCTTATGATGATGACGATAATTTAAATAGAGAAATCTCTGCAAAAAAACTTCGTTTGCAGTTTGGCTGGGATCTAATTGTGGGCGCATGCAATTATAAATGTGAAATTACGAAATTAAATAAAATAAATAAACTCGTGGAATATAAATCAATAAATCGTTTCGAGTATAGTGAACAGAGCTGAGTTCAGCTGGATGTCTCATGACCTACCGTAATGTAGACGTTCATATGCATAAAAATAACTCGATAAAGATTCTTTATCGCTCTTATTGGTTTTTCTTTGTGTGAATAACCCAGAATTACATGTTATTTGTGTGTCAACAATATGGTGGATTGTCTGTTAGGCGTATTTGTGTATTTTGGGATTCTGTTTATTCGATCGTTTCCCGAAACCATGACGATTTGGTCGAGTGATTAGGTCACTAAACCGACGTACGAAAATTCAAGTTCATCTCGCGTACTTTTCCGCTCTGATTTAAAGGAAAATTGCCATATGGAAAAATAGAAAATTGAAATACTTTGAAACACTACGATAAAGGCTGCAATACTACAAATAATTATGATCGATAGACATACAAAATATAGGAGAAATAGACAATTATGTATATTAAAAATATTACCACCATCATGCCATTTTCCTGTAGGGGTAGGCCGAGAAGATGGACCACCACACACGTCTATCCTTTTTTCTTCGTCTATCTTTCCACACGTTTATCTGAGAGAGCTCATCCAACCTCTTTCACATCACGAACTATCTCTTCGTTCTAGTAACGAGAGAACCCTTTTAATATCCTGTCATCGGTCTAATTTTCTTGCCTCTTCTTTCACAGTAGTAGCCGCTCGATTGTGGAATAATCTACCCACTAATGTTAGAGACGCCCCTTCTTTATTTACATTTAAGTCAAGATTGAAATGTCACTATCTAAATATTTCAATTCTTCCATTATCCTTTTTCTTTCCTTCCCATCCCCTGATCTCTCTTCATAGTATAGTGTTATTTTTTTATGTATATTTTTATTTTGTTAATATTTGTTTTTAATTTTGTATAAAATTGTAAGATTCAATATGTCCATGTATTTATAATTTTCTCAAACTGAACGGTTTGGATAGGTAGGAAGAAATTGCCTCCAGGCAATATGCCCGTCCTTATATGTATATATATTGTATATGGTATATAAAGTGTCAAATAAATAAATAAATATCCTGACATACATTCCTAGCTTCTTCCACATCCGGTTGTGTCTGCTTTTCCCATGACCAGACTTAAGATTTTCATTTATCTGATTATGCCACGTCTTTTTCGGTCGCCCTCGTCTCACATTACCGTTGATTCTCGGCATTTATACATATTTTACCATTCTTTCGTCACTTATTCGTTCTACTCGTACATGATCAAACCATCTCGGTGACTTTATCTTATCAATTATACCTGTCTCAGATTTCATTTTTCCGATTTCATCATTCATATCCCTGTCATGCATTGATTGAAGTCTAAGAAATCCCATTTTAACCGCATTTACTCTGTTTTTATCCTTCCTCTGCCAGTTCCATGTTCCACTACCATAAGTGTTGAGAATAAAAATCCGTTGTGCACTACCATTCAAGATTCGACTTGCATATTTTTACTAGCAATTACCGTACTTAGTGCTCTGTCATACTCAAAATATGATTAAATTTCCTTGAATTATTTTTAATGCATTTAAAAAGGTGGATTTCAATAAATGTTAATAAATATTGTAATATAAATACAAAATTTAATTTCTATGCCTAAACCTTTCTTCAACTATTGTTCTACACTTGTCCTACACTTTGATACTAGCTTCAAATTGCATGTATACTATAATGGACTCACTAAAGTAATGGCATCACTACATAGCCTCTTCTACAAAATTAAAGATTTTATACCGAAAAAGGAAAAAAATATGATGTACGAAGCCTATGCCAAAAGTAAATTGAGTTACATGATCGCCTTCTGGGGAACTGGTAACAAGACAGACATAACAAGAATACAAAGACAACAAAATAAAATTCTTAAACTAACATACAACCTACCCTACCTGACCTCTACGACTGAACTGTACAAAAAAACACACCAGTTTGACATAAACTACTTGACTAAAATTGAGACCTTAAAAATTGTGCACAAAATAACACTGGAAAACATACAAGACGACGACATAATATTAGTCAAAAATGCTGACATACACAAATATAACATCAGACAACAACAACACTATCATATTAAAAAAGCAAAGACAAACACAGGACAGTCAAAAATACTACATAATGGACTTAAACACTACAACGACTTACCTTACTACTTGAAAACTTTTACTGGAGACAAATTTAAAATCAATCTAAAAAAGCACATGATGACTGAACTAACTAGACTAGACGAGACATAAAATGACTAGACAATATTAAATTTCTAATGTAACCCTAACGGTTTTTTTAAAATTGTAAATAAATAATTTAAAAAAAGAACGTTGGTTTTATATTTTATTTTTGCGCAACTGGCTGGTTTTATATTTCACCATAGGGTGAAGGTGTTTAGTGGAATTTTCATGTTAGTGCTATATGTGCCGTACAGGTACATTAAAAAAGTCGATAAGTTGTACATCCGAAAATTATGTTAAATTACAAATGAGAATGTTTTCAATCTATTAATGAACTTGGCGAATACGCGTATAAAATTCAATAAAATACGAATACATTAAAATTTTGATCATATTTTAAGAATGTCTAATGTTTTTCGATAAATTCGCGTATCATTAATGTTTTTTCTTGTTTAACTTACTTAGCAAATAAACGATTCACGGGTATTAAATTTTACAAAAATGAATTAAAATTTTATGTTTTATGTAGGGACTGGGGCTAAATGTCACATGCCCTAGTTATCATAATAGCCATATCTCCAAACGATGGTAAAATTTGAACGTACCCTAAAAAGTGCCATGGCCGCCGGCCTACTGTGTTACGAAATATTATACAAAAAATAGTGATGGTGAATAAAATTAAGGAACTTTCAAAACCTTAAATTAGCTACTGTTTTTTTTTTCTCCAGTCAAAAGAATTTAATTGATTTTTGTGACAACTAGCCCCAGTTCTATGTCCTAATATTTTTAGACATATTTCCTTATTACCATTAGCAAATGGACGATTTACGCGTTTTGAGTATAATTTTCTTAATGTTTTTAGACATATTTCCTTATTGAAATTCGAATTTCCGCTTTCGTCATTGTTTTGCGAAAAATCATTATCTTTCCAAGTCCATAAGGATAAGGAATACAGTTATCTGTAAGAAATAGAGGCAGAATCATAAACGAATGTATTTGACTCAATGGCTACTCTCAAGTAAAAATTCTGAAAATGTTCGCCGAACAAGTTGGAGGTGCTGAATTTGATTCCCGGCTGGGTGGGTTTGAAATATTAGTGTCAATGGTGCTTCTGCGCCTAAATATTAATAATAATGATACGAGATATTTCCGAATCGTAGTGTAATGGTTGGCGTGTTCACCTACCGTGTACGATATACTGGGCCGTAATATTTCATTATCTCTGAACTCGCACTGATGAATAAGACTGATCATCTCATATGAGCTTCTTCTTTTCCTTATTTTTCCACTCCACAGTAGAAGTTGGCTATCATCATGTCAATTTTATTTTCTCCTCAGCCGTCCTGAATACAAATTAATCTGATTGTTGAACTGATTCATTCGATACCACTTTGAGTTGTTAGAATTTCACTCGTCCATGCGCTTTGTAGCTGCAAGACGATTAGTAATCCATACGTAAATGTTATCAACTGTCAACTAAATGGAGCTCTATAATTCCAACCGTCCATGCGCTCAGTAGCTGCTGGAGCAGTTTTTTTTTTTTTTAGAAAATAAATATTTGCGTTCCTATAATTTACCCAAATATTTCATTTTGAGGGCCATTTTCAACGAGTTGTAAATAATTTACTAGTAGGAAATAAGAATCAAGTTGGAGTAGAGTAGGTTTCGAACCACGGACTTTTGATCAGTAAATCTAAGACACTAGCCACAGAACCACAACCCGATTCGGTTTTTATAACCGATTATTATTAGGTCCGGAAGAGTAAATTGTATTTTTTATTTCTGTTCTCGCCAACTCTCAACTAAATCAATATATACCTACCCGTTCTTTCCATTTCCTAGCGCACTCCACATAACAACAATTCTGAAAAAACTTTATATTAACATCAACTAAGTGAACTTTACAAATCATTCACCAAGCGAGCTGTGCCAGCGTCCAATTTGACCGCCAGCTACGTACATAAAAGCTGTGCCAGCGTCTCACAACCGCCAATTTCAGCAAGCGGGTTTTAGCACACGCCACGCCTCATCATCAGCAGATTTGTGGAGTTGCGCAACCTTCCTTTCCTAACAAAACAATCCATTATCTAAATTTTCCTCCTCCTAAGACAAGGTATTCTTCATACCTCGTCCAGTCCTCAACAACTTCTCTTCCCTTTTTTCGTGCGCCTTAAAAGGTCTTAATTGCGAACACTGTTTACCCATGATGTCTTAAGCGTTTTTCTATAACACTACATTTCAAAAGCTTCAATACTCTTTGTAACAGCTTGGGTGAGAGTCCAGCTTTCAACGTCATAGAGATAAAGCATCAGAAAATTATCTTTATTAAGCATTAAAATGCGGTGTTCAATGCACCATCAGGTACCTACAGGTAAGAGAGTGGCTATGATAAATAATAAAATAATTGATTTAAGATTAAAAAACCTTAAGAAAATACTCAATTGCTATCAAGCCCGTCTGCTCTTGATATCAAGTGTACATATTGTAAAAAAGGTCGAATTAATTTAAGGTTGTCGACCGTTGGCGATATTAGAAGTAATTAATATAGAACAACAACGCTATCTAAGACCGTGGCTGTTCCATTTATATTGGTAGACGAGGGGGGATCAGAACGAACGCGACTTTGACCTTTTAGAATTCCCAATTATTCCTAAGGCCAGAAGAGGAACAATTCCTCATTCTTCTGACCTTAACTTGGCAATTACTAATCATAGACACGATTACTTCCAGGTTTCATTAATCTTCATTTATTCGGCGATTGATAGAATACCATTAGCACGCGGTACAAGAGTGGGAATCAAACATTGCTTCTTATTTCAAGGCCATTGCACATAGAATTGAAGATCTCGTTTAAAAACCATTAAATGTCCAAAATTTTCCAAAATGACATGATTGGATTTTATAATTATTTGTCTATGCGTCCATACTACATACAATTGTTTTTTTCCAAACATTTCCAAGAAAAAAAAAGGTTCCTCAAATTCACTGTTAAAAATACGGTGTTTTTGTGAAAACAGCAATGAGGAAAATAAATGGTTATCTAAAAATAAATATTTTCTAATAGACTAACGAACTCGATTTTTATATATCGTAATATTAGCGCTATTTATTTATTTTTTAATTTTTTAAATAAACGGCATAAATTGCCCTTAAAAAATAATTATACATATTATGTAGGGGAAGGGTGTACAAAATGACATAGGCGGGTAAAATGACATAGTAATCATATCTCAGAAACCAAACTCTTGGTCGTGTTTGAACCTGCACAAAAATGAGCACTGGTACGACACATAAATACTCACCAATATTTAGGACGCTTATGGCGACCGCCCGAGAAGAACGTGTTGCGGTTTACATTGTGAAATAAAACAATATTTTTGTTGCGCGGACACCGAAGGTATTATTATTATTTTATTTGTATTATTCTACAACACAAACTGAAAAGATATGTTGTGTCATTGTTAATCTTCATGAAAAACTATAATTTTGTTAAAATTTACTAAGTGCAATGTGATATTTTTTATGTTTTTTTATGAAAACATGACATTTGAGCATTCACTCAACTCAACTTCAAATATATAAGAGGCTAAAGCTAAAGGTTCCAAAAAACGTATCCTGGAAAAGTGTAAACAAGGTATATGTAAAAAATTGATTATTGATTCAGACACTGAAGACCTTCTACTTACAGACGATGAAGATGACTGCTCAAGCATTTATTGTAATGAGTTATATACGAGATCAAAGCCAGGTGAAACATGGTTAAAATGCATAAAGTGTGGAAACTGGGTTCATGCAGAATGTGCTGGTTTAAATAAAAAAAACAAGATTTTTGTTTGCGAAGTGTGCATTTAATATTTTAATTCTTTAATATTCATAAAAAACTTTTTAATTCTGTTTTTAAAAAGTGTTGAATAATCATCCCATCTAAGTATATATCGTATGTCATTTTGTACACCCGGTGGGGCAAAACGGTTTTTTGCAGTATCTTTTTATTTTTGTATTTTTTCCTACAACAACAGTGTTAAGATGTTAAAAAATAGTGTACATTTTGAACCAAAGAGATTATTTACTAAATATGTTACCAATGTTTTATTTATTCATTTTACAAAAAAATTATGTCATTTTGTACACCCTTCCCCTACATATATAAATTCATAAAAAAAAATATAAAATTTCATAACTATAACAATAGTAACAAGAAGGTAAATACACATAAGCCACCAGATATATTAATATATATATACATAGAAAAAGAAAAAGCAAAAAAAACATTTTTAAACAAAGAGAAAAGTTTTAGAATTATATTTTGAGAGAAAAAAATAAATCAGGCTTGTTTTATAACTATCAAGTCCAGGACCAAATATATCAGCCTTTTCCTTATACTGATTACCATATCTGTGGAGCCTAGGGATAGGCGAATGCATGTGATAGTCGTTCCTAGAACTTGCAGAACAAAAAGGAGATCTGTGGCGGGTATGTCGACCAGGTACACGGAAACACACAACTCCAGCAAATCTGACAGACAATGGTCGAATTGATCACTTCTTTATAACGCTATGATTTCTTAAAGTTGTGTATTTCTAAAATAACTCTGCAGGTAGTATATATTAATTAAATTATCTACCTTTTATTGATATACGTATGTGTATGCGCATGCGCATGGGTATATGTATGTGTGCATATGTATGTATGTGTTTATGTATGTTTATATGTATACGTGTGTGTATATATGTATGCATACGTATATATACATATATATATATATATGTGTAGGTATGTATGTATGAATATGTAAGTGTGAGTGTGTAAACTAGTAAGTTTATATTTTATTTGTCTGTTATTTCGGCCTCGTGGTGTAATAATCAGCGCATTTGTCTACCATTCAAGAGGTCTCGGGTTCGATTCCCGGTATGTTTGATACGAAATATTTATTTAAGAGGGTGTTTTCAAACTTCAATATTTGATAGTCCCTGGACTGATACCTGAAGCGTAAGACTGATCATCATACCTTTATGAAACAAAAAAAGATCAAGATCCGCTGCGATTGGTGTACGAATACAGTGCACTATGCACCATTTGGTGCGGAAAGGGAATGATTGTGATGATGATGTTCTTTCTATTAACTTATACATTATTATTATGTATCGAATATGACATTTGCAGTCGCAGGCCCTACGGCATGGAATGCTCTCCCAGCAGAAGTCCGAAACTGTGAGAGTGAAGTAATGTTTCGGAAGAAACTTAAAACCCACTTGTTCTCTAAATCATTTGAAAAAATTCTTAGCATGTGGTGAAAAATAAATATGAAGAAGTACATTATTTTTCTTAAATTAAAATGTTAAAATTAAATTTATATCTTTATATATTCACTTTGTAAAGCGCCCTTGAGGTATTAAATTACGAAAATGGCGCTATATAAGTTATCCATTATTATTATTATCATACTCTTATTTTGTTCTTATTAATGATACCATTATTTTGTATATTTGATCATGTGTAATTTTTAATTTGTATAATTTATATTTTAAAAAATATTTCTGATTATCTTTTTTGCATTGTATTCTAAGGAATTTTATTATTAATTACTTATACCTTTTTTTCTAGATTGTTATTCGATTGCATCACATGTCATTATAATTTTATCTAATTAATTTTACTATGTATTTTTATTGTGGCTTGACACGGGCATATCCTAAAAAGCCTTAATAAGTTCATTAATATTTAAACTTGTGTAATTTTAAATGAATAAAAAAATAAATTGAAATGTCATTGCCTAGCTTGGAACGGGGTATGTAGTATGTAGTACCGCCCCTTGTTGAAATGAAAACGAAAAATGTATATAATATAATAAAATGTATAAATAAATAAATAAATAAAATTGCTACGGGAACTAGGAGTTATATCGTCTATCAAGAACACGACGTAACCTGGTGAATTATTTCAGGGTTATTGCACTAATGTTTGCACATGCGCATTCAAATAAAATACATGTATCTATTGGAGCTAACATAAGTCTTGTCCATTTTTTAAAAATTTAAAGATAAGCTTCAAAAGAAAGACAAAATGACAAAGGTTATTTTTTTTATTGGGTCATCATTTAAAAGAAGACTTTCTGCTCTACAATATGTTATATTATTTCTTATATATATAAATGACATTGATGTTTGCTTTCGTTATTCAAAATTTCTTCTTTATGCCGATGATATGAAAATATACGCTAAAGTTAAATCTCAAGAAGATTGCATAATGATTCAAGACGATCTTAATCGTCTAACTGACTATTGTATTGAAAATAAACTGTTTTTGAATATAAATAAATGTGTCTGTATTACATTCACAAGGAAAAGAAAAATTCTTAATTTTGATTACAAACTAAACAATAATGTACTAATGAAAAAGCACGAAATTAAAGATCTTGGGATTGTTTTAGACTCAAAACTACTTTTTGAATCGCATATCAATAAAATTACCTCCAAAGCATTGAGCATGTTAGGCTTCATAATTCGAATGAGTAAACACTTTGATAATCCAAAGGCCTTTATTTCATTATATTATACATTTGTCAGAAGCCATTTGGAATACGCCTCTCAGATATGGAATCCCCAGTATGCCATATATATAAGTAGAATAGAAAATATTCAAAACAAATTTATAAAGTACCTTAAATACAAAACCGGTATTTCTTATGTATCTACTCTCACTGCCTCCACCTTCCATGGAATCATTTCTCTACAATACCGCAGAGTGTGTGCGGACCAACTACTGCTTTACAAAATTGTGACAGGAATGGTTGACTGTACAGAGCTGCTTGTTTTAATAACAATACACGTGCCAGCCAGGATTTGTAGACGGTACCACCTGTTTCATGTACCAACAAGTAAGACATCGTATGTTAAAAATGCTTTTTTTCGTAGGACTTTTTCAATGTACAATACAAAATTTAAAAATATAGATTACACAAACATCACTCTGTCAGATTTAAAATTTACACTAAAAATGTATTATGTAACTTAGTAGACATTATAATAATAAATATGTACATCTCCCCCCCCCCCCTCCTTATCCTCTCTTCAAGCATTTTTGTCCTTTTTTGTCCTTATCCCGCCCAATTTACAGTAACTTAATGTTCTTAAAATTAATATTTTAAAAATCTTTGATTATTGAGTACTTGAAAATAACATTTTTATATGTATAAATTGTTTGTATTTATTTGATATGTAATATATATATTCTTTACTAACTTTGTATACTATGTGGAAATCTGTTATTGGTTCTGAGTTTATACACTATATCTGTTTGTTTACTAAAAATATGTATGTAGAACTGTTGATTTCCCTAATAAAATAAAAATAAATAAAATAGAATTATAAAATACTAGAAGGCGCGTAGAACCAAGTTTGTATGCATCGTATTGTTTCCAAAGTCTTCAAAGTCTTGTTTTCAAAAGTCCCCAATCTACCCGGCATCCCGATAGCGTGCATGCGTAAATTAACCCGGAATGTTGTCAGACCGTGAACAATATACACAAAAATAAGATAATTTTGTGTTATTTTATGTTATATTTTACAACAAAAAATATTTTTGCTGACTGGACTATAATGAAACAGATCCTTTTATTAGGCAAACGTAAAAAAAAATATATTTATAAGTGAATTAATACCTTTTAATATTACCGAAATAAATGACACTTAGTGCCTTTTACATATATGTTAAAAAAACAGTTAAATATACATACAGGTAAGTTTAATTATAAGTAATACAGAGCATTAAAAACAATATTATTAATTAACAAATTAAGAAAGTCTAAAAAAGATGAACTGTGTAAAAAAATATTACCAGATATAAAAATAGTTATTAATAGAAAGTCGGGTAAAAAACTCGACTACCCTGGCAATACTAAAAAAATGTCCACGTACTTTTTATTTACCAATCTGACAGATGGTAAAATAATCAAATTCTTGAATAACATGACTTGTGAATTCGTTTCTTAATATTCCCTTTTAATCCGAGCAGTATTTTGACACTTGCAAACGACACAACACGGCATAATTGAATTTAAATCAGCCGTTGCGAACTAAGCGACGCGACGTCTACAGAGTACCTAATAGCCAAAACGTATAACTACTCATTTGTGAGTAATTTAGTCGGAATAAGTTTGATGCGCGGATGCGGTTTCTAAACTATTATTATTCTATGCGTATGACATTGGTATAATAATCACAATGAGGAACTTCAGCCCTACGGGAAATTGGATACAAAAAATGTTTTCTTACGCGGGGTAAAAATTAGAGCATTAAATTGTAGTACAAAGTTTCTTGAAAATGTACAGAAAAAGTAATAAAAAATACTTTGATAAAAACGCACTACTTTAAATGACGTCACTGGTTCATGTGAATAAACCTATGATCTGAGAGCTATGGAAGATTTCCGGTCTGCTTGTCGCTTCTGGACCAATAGGAAGAACTGAATGAGAATAAGCGGAAATGAACCTCTGACGTTACACGCGGAGTTATTTCAGAAATACAAAACTTTGAAAAATCGTAGCGCCGATAATACGATATATAAAAATTAAAAATTTTGACTTAGTTTAACAGTCTATTAACAAATAATTTTTTTTTAAAAAAACACCGAACTTCCTCATTTGTTATGTTTAGATATTGTTTATCAATTATATTTTATTTTTATTTTTATTTTATTAGGGAAATCAACAGTTCTACATACATATTTTTAGTAAACAAACAGATATAGTGTATAAACTCAGAACTAATAACAGATTTCCACATAGTATACAAAGTTAGTAAAGAATATATATATTACATATCAAATAAATACATACAATTTATACATATAAAAATGTTATTTTCAAGTACTCAATAATCAAAGATTTTTTAAATATTAATTTTAAGAACATTAAGTTACTGTAAATTGGGCGGGATAAGGACAAAAATGCTTGAAGAGAGGATAAGGAGGGGGGGGGAGATGTACATATTTATTATTATAATGTCTACTAAGTTACATAATACATTTTTAGTGTAAATTTTAAATCTGACAGAGTGATGTTTGTATAATCTATATTTTTAAATTTTGTATTTTACATTGAAAAAGTCCTACGAAAAAAAGAATTTTTAACATACGATGTTTTACTTATTGGTACATGAAACAGGTGGTACCGTCTACAAATCCTGGCTGGCACATGTATTTTTATTAAACCATTTATTTAAAATTTTACAATTTTTGTATTTTTTTTTTAGACAGAATAATGTTCTCTCACTAGGGTGTCCCGTGCTGAGAGAAACATTTTATAATAAGCGAAACATGTCTTAAATAAGTTATTTAACATAGTTAACATAATAAGAAAAGACAAACGTAATTAATCCAATTAACCTAATTATCATCTTCAACATCATAAGCAATATAAACTAAAATAATAACAATATAAATAATAATAATAATAATTAGTGAACACAACATACACAAATAACTAAAAAAAAGTTTATACATGTACATTTTTAAAAAAAATCTATTAATATTATGAAAGTTGTGACGCTAAATTACAGTTTATTACAAATTATTGTACCTAACACAAGGGACTATTTGATTTAATACATTGCGTTAGATCATCATCATTACATGTTCGCTCCCTAGTTGGAGCATATGGTGTCCACAAAGATCTTCCATGCATCTCTGTCGGCTGCCAGCTCATGTGCATCTTTCCAAGTCTGGTTCGCGTCTCGTAGTTCTGTCATGCACTGCCGATGAACAGTCAGCAGTGGACGTCCAGGACGAGGACCAGATAATTATTTAATGTATTGTTGAAGATATAAATATCAGTATTACTTTTTACATAATTATGTAATCTTAATATACGTGATGATGCATTAAAGTGAGCCTTATTATTATTGAAGGTTGGAAGATAAAATGTAGTGTACGATCTTAATCGTCGACTGGGGATTATTAGTAAGCATATTACAACAGAGATAAAGAACATTTTAGAGAAGGGAATGTAGAAGTCTAGACATCCACAGGGCTTCTGACCTGTCATTGGCTAGTTTAAGTGGCCATTTTATACACTGTGTAACATTTACAATTCTGCTTATGTCTAAACATCCACATTTCCTCAACTCTTCCATCTGTTGACTTTTGTGAAGTAAAAGAGCCAAAACCTTTATCAAATGGGTGATATTCATCCGGCTAAACCTTTCACCTTCTAGGCAACGCCTGAAATTAAAAGAAAAATAATTCAATTTGTGACAACAGAGAAGGAAACAATTTCAAGAGAGGAACATGGAGGTCTTGGCATTTACAGGGTTTATGACCTGTCATTGCTAAAAAAATTCCCTTTGATGTCACAAATTCAAATATGAATAAAACTTCCTAGGGAGGAAATCCAGCCAATCTGCAAGCATTTGGACATACTCAAAACATTATTGAATAATGTATTCTCTTTCATTACTTTACAAAAAAATAGTCAACGATTCATATCACCCTCATTGTACACTGCGTAAATATCCCGAGCAACTTTGGTAGTTTTATTACCTTGGTTGAATGCGAACAAAAGGAGGTGTCGCAAATGCTCACTTTCGTCAACTGACCATACTATTTTAAAGGCTTGTAATCAAATAAAATAATACACGCAACGTATATACAGCATATACAACATATAGTAAATACAACATCTCGTAGAACAGAAAATTATCTTACGAATGACGTTTAATTTTTACCGTTTTGTTCGCATTTTAATGCTCATTTTTTAATTTGAAAAAAAACAGACGCGACTTATGTTAACACCTAATACATTAATGTGTTAGATAGCATAATACAATATGTCTTCTGTCTAGTAAGTGTCTGATTTGTGGAGGTCGGAGTGATTCATAACAATCAAACTATCAAATGTTATTTGTAATAAATAATACATATTCCATACAATAATATACTAAATAAGGAAAACAATAAAGAAACGTCTTTAATTGTTCGTTAGAATTTTTTCTATATAAGTATACAAGCGGACCTGACAGACGTTGTCCTGCCCAAACGTTGGTTTGCCTGCTATTATCTTGGAAAAAGACTTTTAATTAATAAGTAGGTACCTAGGTAATTGTTTGTGGTTTAATTCCAAAACTAAAAATTGATTCAAATATTTTATTTAAGTAGGAACCTAGGTACTTGTTTATGGTTGATTTCCGAAACATAAATAAATATTTTTTCAAATGTGGCATTCTTTTTGAAAACATCAAACTCCGATCTTTTCACCAACAGAGGGGTGTACTTATGTAAGAATACGATTTTTAAAAATGCATTCAATTTAATATTATTGAAGTATTACTAAAAATCCAGAAAAAGGAAATAAATGGGTAGAAATCATTAAGAATTTAAGGAAAGAATCTAATTGAGATCCACAAAAAACAAATGCCGTTTGTAAGCATTCAAAAACAAACTTTTTTATACGCAAAAAAACAAAATCTTTCCATTTTTTTGTAAATGCGTTCTCCTCGAATGCAGTGATGAGAGATAGACAAATAAAATATTTATGCTCCTTTCTTTTTTTACATGTTAGATTTAAGATTTTTATATCTACGAACACGCACAGCACAAAAATCTATATTTCTCTGAAAACCGCACGTAAATCGGTTAAGCCGCTTAGGAGTTCGGTGACATCACACGTACAGAGGAATTATATATATATATAGATGATTGCATAAAGTCTATTCTCTTTTACGAACGCGAATCGAGGCGCCTCACTAGGGCCCGAAAACAGCAAAATACCGAATTTCGAGAATGTATCTGAAGAATCTTACTCAGCAAACTCCAGTGACAACTGTCTTCAAGCGGAGGCGATACGGGTGGCCGGGAGCTGGGACCAGGGACACATACTGCGGACGCCTCTTGAGAGCCTTTCCACGCTTGCCTACTTGACAAGGCATCAGATTTTCGACGTCCTGAACGTCCGCTGCTGATTGTTCGCCGGCAGTTCGTGGTGGAATCAGGGTTGGGTTGTGATCCCCGCGGCTAGTGTTGCGGACTCACGGATCAGAGGTCTGAAACTTGAACCACACTCCACCCCAACTTGATATCTATTTTCTAATGTTGTAATTAACAACAATGTTTGAGTATGTCCAAATGCTTGAAGACTGGCTGGACTTCCTCCCTAGGGAGTTGTTTATAATTAAATTTATTTCAACAGAGAGAGATAAGACTTTTGAAAAGGGAATATTGAAGTCTAGGCATTTACAGGGCTTATGACCTGTCATTGGCTGGTTTAAGTGGCCACTTTACACACTGTGTAACATACACCATTCTGCCCATGTTTGAACATCCAAACTCTTCCATCTGTTGACGTTTGCAAAAAAAATGCCACATTTCAAAATATACTTATGTTTTGGAATTCAACCATAAACAAGAACCTACTTAAATTCAATATTTTTTTAATATTAACAATTTAAAGTTTTGGAATTTAATCTCAAACAAGTACCTAGGTACCTACTTATAATTGAAATGTCTTTTTCCAAGCTAATAAATAGCAGGTAAGCCAACGTTCGGGCAGGACAACGTCTGTCGGGTCCGCTAGTTTTTTTTAAATATAAACAGGAGTAATACCGCCTTTGAACAGTCCATTCAAATGTTTAATAACTCGAAGTTTATGTGTGTGAAAAAATAAGTTTTTGTGTAAATAATTCAAGTGTGCCTACTGACATAAACGAAATTTGTAAGTTTACTTTTTCACCGACAGGCAGTATAACATTCATAGGGTTAATAAATATTTGAACGCAGTGTATTTAAATTTATGTAATGGTGTTTTAGTAATTAAACTGTTTACGGGGGACAAAAAAACATTCTTATTTTTTTACTGATAATTTGTTTTGTATTGTTTGATGTTTTTCGAAATTCAACTGATTGGCGATCATCGAATATTGTATATTCACTGAGGACCCTGAATTCTGGGTTCACCGCACTGAGAAAGGTCGACGACTTTATTCATTAAATTTTCATATTTCTATTGATGAAGCTGCACGTGGTAAAAACATACAAACTTATCTAAGATAGACAGACAAATAAGAAAGATACTAGAAACATGTGAACTTTGCACGTCAACAAACATTGCCTCGTCGATTTAAATACGTTCACAAGCAAAAACTATAAATTTAAAACAGCCAAGCCATGCAAACGATAAGAGCAATGGCGAATTGCTAAGACTTGATCAACGAACGTAATTGTATTGTTAACTTTAGATTCGAAGCACTTACTTTGCGGTTATTCATTTCATAAATTAAATAAAAATAAAACCACTTATTTTTCCATTTTTTTATTTATTTTATTACTGACCGGTCTGAGTTCAACGCGTACCCTTATCAAGGCATAATTTTCAAATGAATAAAATCCCATAAAGTGAGTCAAAAGTGATGGTATAATAAATGCAAACAACGAAAACGGTATACCAATGGAAACGCATGTAAAAGACATTTACAGACTTACTGACATTCTCTCATTTTTAGTCATACCGTATGAGATTGCAAAAACGGTGCTTCAAGGTGTAAATAAAGACTCTCTCACTAATGTTGGCTATACTTTCAATCGTGACGTCTACCAGTATAATACGCGACAGAGTCAAAATATTCACGTATCTGGATCACGCACGACAAGGTATGGTCTAAGGTCTCTGCTGTGCCTTGCTTGTAGTGAGTACAACAGGCTACCGGAGTCCTTTAAAACGCCAAAAAATGACTATATTAATTTAAAAAAACTACTACTTGAGAAGGTACGTGTAAGATGAAATTTATTTTTAGGTTCTTTTTCCTCGGATATTTCTTTCTTACTATATGCAAATGTTTAATATTAACTTTAATTGTGAATTGTTTTAATTTCTTTGTATTATATACTTGCTTGCTATCTTATTTCAGTTTTATATACATATTATTACTTGTTACCATATTATTATTATTACCATACCTTTATGTAAATATTATTTTGTCACAAAATGAGTTTGTTGTAACTCCTAGGAGTACAAAAAAATTGTATGATTTAATAAAAATAAAAAAAATGTCTCTAACAAGTAGAAGAATTTGTATATCTGGGAAGCATGTTTTCAAGAGATAGTACAGTAGAAAAAGATATTGAAAGGAGAGTGAATGCGGGCAACGAAATAAACGGCGCACTAAGCACAGTAATTTCTAATAAAAATATGTCAATCGAAACTAAATTGGCAGTGCACAACGGAGTTTTAGTCCCAATACTTATGTATAAAAGTGAAACATAAAACTGGCAGAGGAAGGATGAAAGCCGAGTGAACGCGGTTAAAATGCGATCTTTGAGACGAATGTGTGGGAAATAAATGTACGACAGGGTTACAAATGATGAAATCAGGCAAGAGTGTAAATCTGAGTAAAAATTAATTGATAAGATTAAGAAAGGGTGTTTGAGATGTTTTGGTAATGTAAAACGAATGGACGACGAAAGAATGGTAAAACAAGTAAATATGGCGAAAATGAACGGTAACATGAGAGGAAAGCGGCCAAGGAAGACGTTGCATAATCAGATAAACCAAAATCTTAAGTCTGGTCATGTCAAAAGCAGACAGAACCGAAGGGCATGTATAACAAGATGTAGGAATATGGAAGGAGCTAGAAATATATACCAGGAAAGACGTGTGTGACGGTCGATTCTCTCTGCCTACTACTACGGGGAAATGGCGTGATGGTAGCAGTAATAGTAGTAAGACAATCCTATTTTAAAATACTAAGATGATCAATTTAGGTGAAAATAAATGTGATGTAGGTTATTAAATAGGATTATATTCATTTGTAAATTATAGTTCGATAAAGCAGCTTGTTCTAGCTAAGAAACCGGTCGGTTATAAAATAAATCATTAATTAATTCGGCGTGTTTGTTAAACACTGTCACATCCAAAACCACTATGATCGGAATGAGCAAGAAGACATATTGATAAATTTATATAAAAATTAGGTCAAAAACATCTTATGTTTTAAAACATTAAAAAAAACAAATGGTTGGTTACTTCTGCGGGGGAAAAACCAGAAAAAAAACCACCGCGCCGCTCGCGCTCCACTCTTGCGGTGTGCGACGCATCTGACTTCCCCCTCCGCACTTTTTGTTTCTCCCCCATTTGGTTATCTTTAAATATCTTTTTTTTAAATTGTTTTTGTCCTAATTTTTTTTTTTTTTTAATGCCAGTGTGCCTTCTTTCTTTTACCAATCATCGCGATTTCGGATGTGATAGGGTTGTTAAACCTGTATATTACGAAAATAAATATTTTAATAAAGTCTAAGCATTTACATGGCTTACTATGACCTGCCATCGGCTGGTTTGAGTGGCCAATTTACACATTATGTAACATTCACGATTCCGCCTATGTTTTTTAAAAATATTTATTTACAATTTAAAAAACCCGTTAGGGTTACATTAGAAATTTAATATTGTCAAGTCATTTTATGTCTCGTCTAGTCTAGTTAGTTCAGTCATCATGTGCTTTTTCAGATTGATTTTAAATTTATCTCCAGTAAAAGTTTTCAAATAGTAAGGTAGTTCGTTGTAGTGTTTAAGTCCATTATGTAGTATTTTGACTGTCCTGTGTTTGTCTTTGCTTTTTCAATATGATAGTGTTGTTGTTGTCTGGTGTTATATTTGTGTATGTCAGCATTTTGACCAATATTATGTCGTCGTCTTGTATGTTTCCCAGTGTTATTTTGTGCACAATTTTTAAGGTCTCAATTTTAGTCAAGTAGTTTATGTCAAACTGGTGTGTTTTTTTGTACAGTTCAGTCGTAGAGGTCAGGTAGGGTTGTATGTTAGTTTAAGAATTTTATTTTGTTGTCTTTGTATTCTTGTTATGTCTGTCTTGTTGCCAGTTCCCCAGAAGGCGATCATGTAACTCAATTTACTTTTGACATAGGCTTCGTACATCATAATTTTTTCCTTTCTCGGGATAAAATCTTTAATTTTGTAGAAGAGGCTATGTAGTGATGCCATTACTTTAGTAAGTCCGTCTATGTGTTTTATCCATTTTAATTGTCTGTCCATTGTGAGTCCTAGGTAAGTCACAGTTCTTTAAAAGTTTCGTTGTTTATTTTTATGTTCATGTTATGGTTCTTCTTTTGTGTTTGGAAATGTATTATATTGCATTTCTTGGCATTTAGTGTTAAGAAGTTTTTGTTTGTCCATTCTAATAGTTTTTGCACGTCATTGTTGATGGTTTTAGTCGTTTCAATGTCATTTTTGTTATCAAAATAAAACATTTATGTTCCTTCAGTTTGTCTATATTTGTAAAGTTAAAGATCTGAAACCTTTATATGCAGTTGAAAATTTTTTGGAATTATTTTACATACTAGGCAGCGCCTGAAAATATTTTTCAACTTTTACACTTCATCTTGGACCTGCTGGCTTTATCAACAACGTTTTGAGTTTGTCCAAATTTTTCATATACATGGGCTGGAGTCAACCCTCCTGAGAGTTATTATCATTTATATAACACAGAGATGAAGAACATTTTTTAGAAGGGAATATAGAAGACTAGGCATTTAAAGGCAAATAATATATGGTTTAAAATATCGTGTTTTTATTTTTGTTATGTAACTTTATTGATTTGTGTTTCTCAAATGACAGTGATTGCCTTTTACATAACATTTTATCTACAAGTACTCTACAAAATCAACGTAAAAATAGGAAATACGGATATGAAAATAATTAAAAGCTAAATAAATAATTAAACTTACATTATTTAGACGCATTTTTTTGTCAAATCTTAAAGAATACTAAAAATAAGTTTTTTTTTTTTTAAATAAAGAGAAAAATGATTTTCCGATCAGGAGTTTATATATTAATGAAGTAGTCCCGTAGATTTTGCATAAACTGCCGACGAACGGTCTGCAGTGGACGTCCTGGACGTCGAGAACCTTATGCCTTGTAAAGTAGGCAAGCGCGGTTAAGGCTCTCAGGAGGCATCCGCAGTATACGACCCAGCCAACCATATCGCCTCCACTTGATGAGTTTCGATCACTGTTCACTTATTACTCCATTGTTTACAAAGTCAAACCACTGCACACCCAAGTTTCTTCCGATGCACCTATTCCCAAAACGAAGTATTTCGATTTTTTGGGCCTTAGTGAGATGCAACGATTTTTATTTTTTTTAATTTTTTTTTATTTATTAATAAAACATATAAGACATGAATATCATGATATTATATTCCCAGGAGTTGTACGAGAAAACTCATTTGGGACGGTACATAAAAAAAATAGTACATTTCTTGTAACAATACATAGTATACATTTAAACAATAAAAATTTAAACAAATTTTAACAATCTATGAACTTAATATTAAAAAAGGAAAGAAAACATTTAAACAATCTGTGAACTTAATATTAAAGAAGAAAATAAAAACATTCAAACAATCTGTGAACTTAATATTAAAAAAGAAAATAAAAACATTTAAACATTCTGTGAACTTAATATTAAAAAAGAAAAGAAAAAAATTTAAACCTAAAACACAATATATAGACTATTCACAGAAACTGAGCTAAAAACTATCACTTTCAAAAAGATTCAAGAAATAGGTCTTCATTTCTGGTCTTTGAGATTTACCACTCGACATTTCATTTTTAAGGTCATCAGGCAGTTTATTAAATTGTATACGACCAATGTATTCCAGAGACCTTTTGCCGAACTTCGTGAAACAAAATTTAGAAATGTGAAGATTTTTTGCATGTCGTGTATTATAGTTGTGAATTTCATGATTAAATGTAAGTTTTAAATTTGTGTGAGCAGAAAAGTTTATGATGTTTGAAATAGTGTTAGTGATGTCATACAGTGCCATTACCTTGAAAGGAAGTATTTTTGTGTTACGATAAATATCCTTGACATGGGAATCCCATTTCAAACCAAGAATGCTTCTCAGAGCTCGGTTTTCGTATCGCATTATTCGCTCGATTCGCATCCGTAGAGGAGAATAGATGTTATGCAGGCGTAATATAATTATTTTAGGTAAACAAAAATCAAACGACCTCCCTTCCATTTCAATCACACCTTTTCATGAACGAATGACGATGTTTAGTAAATAACAGCATTTATCGATATTATTCCTGGCCGATTATCTTTCTTTCCCATCCTTCCCTTGACCCATCCTTATGGTACATACCTTACATCAAGATAGAAGATATTGAAAATTAGAAGACTTGGAACAAAACAAAAACACAACAACATTTTTGACACATTACATTATATTGCATAAAAGTTCTTGTATTCGTTGCGCGTCGATGTAAATGTAGTTCCATTATTTCATAGTACATTCCATAGTGCCCAAATTGAAGAACATTCAAATCGTATCAAAGGTAGGTGCATATTCCGTGTTCCTATCCTTTTTTCAAATATTTCCAACCTTTTACAAAACGGAATGAAATTATTTTTTTCGGTACAGTCCGTTTTTCGTTAACAGACGATTATTCCGACTTTTGACTTGAGCATCATGAAGTACAGTAGAGTCCCGCTCATCCGTACACGCGTAATCCGAACGTCCGGTTAGTCCAAACATGCCCCGGAACAAAATAATTCGTTTTTGTATGTTACGAAATACCCATTTCTAAAGAAATTAATGCTTAAAGGGGTGAAAATAAGTGCATGTCGTCAAATCAATTAAAAAACAAATAAAATATTTATTAAATACAGGACACTTTTTATTTAATACTTAGGTTTAACAGCACATTACGAACGTGTATTATTGTATTATTACATCGATAAAGAAGAGTAGTCTGTTCCGAAAACGTAATCTACATACTATAAGCCACTATAATAACACTCATTATAAGACTCATTATTTCGCTTCCACCGGTTATCACGGTTATTTCGGCTAATCCGAACAATCAGCTAATCGTCTCAATTAGTTCGGTATATTAGGACTGTACTGTATGTATTGAATTTGATCATGCCATGCCCGGTCTTTTTCAATTTCGACATCCATCAACATACACACAGTTAATATCTTTTAGCCGTTCTTTTCCTGTCCATTCGCTCTACATGTCCAAACCAACTTAGCACTTCTTTCTTGATTTTGTCGATAATGCTTACATAACGCACGGATCTCGACATTTTAACACCTACCGTATATAGTTTTATAACACAGATTGCACTTTGACTGCATTTTGGCTAGTTTCATCCTGGTTTTTTTCATTTCCATTGTAATTTTGATAAGTTTAATAGGTTTACTACTAATGCAGAAATTCTGCATTCTTTGATCGAGTGTAATGCGTAAGAGTATTTCCCCTGGCCATTAGTGACAAGGTGACGAAAGGTAATGAGTTGATGAAAGGTGAACGTATAATTAGCACCAATTAATGGTAAATACAATTAATATTAAATATTAATATTAATATGGAAGATATCGTGAGTACAATGCTCCCGACTGATAAGCAAGGTCGCCCGCATTACGGAGATGGGGTAACCATGCTTTCAAAATACACATTTTTATTACGATATATATAACTTTTTTTTACATCATAAACAATAATTTATAATAAAAAGAATGTGACCTCACTGGGGTGCCGAATTACCCGTGCCGAAGACATTTAACAATGTATTTTTTTATTATTTTTTTTTACATGCGAGAAGATACAAAGAGAAATATCAAAACGTTATGATAGTTTTAAACACTACGTATTAATGTTTATTTTTATTTCTGTATGCATAAATTATTAATATTACAAAATGCCCAATAAAATAACAAAAACTTAGCATTTACTAAATACATGTGGAGAAGGTGAGTCAATATTGGTTTGGGCGAATGAGATAATCCATTTTACTTCTACCCAGCTCCATTATCCATTTTTTTATAGCTTTTTTGAACATTTTCTCTTTACTAATGGACAGTTGAAGTATATTATAGATTTTAATTGCATAATACTCAAAACACCTTTGTACAAAAGTGGAATTAGTTTGTTTATAGATTTAATAAACATGCATTTTGTGTTCGAGTCTCATTTTTATTTATGTGTATTTTTGTATTTTCAAACCAACGTTTAGAAAAAAGAGTAATAAAAAGCATAGTTTAAAATTGATAAGGGTATTACTTGCCAACCGCGCAAAGTCCAAAATCCAAAATCATTAAAAAAGTAATATAAAAATAGAAACACTTTTAGAATACAATTGTTTCTAATATTTATGACATTGTTAGTTCAAAATAAGAATTAATTCTGAATAGTAATCTGAATTTTAAACTATTGAGTTTTTTGCAAACACGAAAACCTCCAATTGAATATTGCAAAGTTGGCAACCTCCAAAATTAAATTTATTATTTCACTATTTTTTTTTGACACGATCATGATTATTTTTTGAATAATTACATATAAAGAATATTATGTAACTGGTAAGAGTAAAAGTGAATGAGAAATATTGAAATATAAAAACATTGTTGAACCTATTATTATATCTGTTTCATACAGTTTGTATTTAGTTTCTTGTAGAAAAATATGACCAATTTGAATCTCATTTTCGCTGTATAACAAAATTTTAATGCTTTCAATTTGTGACTCTTTCGAATTTAAGCAGCGATATGTTCATTTCAAACAAACAACAAACTATTACACCGTTTCTCCCTAGGGGTAGACAGAGAGAATAAAACTCCATATCACTCGGCCTTTCTTTGCATACATACCTCGCTTCCCCTACATTCATACATCTTCTCATGCACGCACGCTGATTATTTATTTATTAAGGAAATCATAGTCTTTATACAAATACAAGGTACAAAAGAACAATGAAAAAAAGTAAGATTAATTATAGATTTCACACTATTTTAAGTAGTTAATTTAAAGTTAAAGTTAAAGTTAAAGTTAAAGTTAAAGTTAAAGTTAAAGTTAAAGTTAAAGTTAAAGTTAAAGTTAAAGTTAAAGTTAAAGTTAAAGTTAAAGTTAAAGTTAAAGTTAAAGTTAAAGTTAAAGTTAAAGTTAAAGTTAAAGTTAAAGTTAAAGTTAAAGTTAAAGTTAAAGTTAAAGTTAAAGTTAAAGTTAAAGTTAAAGTTAAAGTTAAAGTTAAAGTTAAAGTTAAAGTTAAAGTTAAAGTTAAAGTTAAAGTTAAAGTTAAAGTTAAATTAAAATTAAAATTAAAATTAAAATTAAAATTAAAATTAAAATTAAAATTAAAATTAAAATTAGAATTAGAATTAGAATTAGAATTAAAATTAAAATTAAAATTAAAATTAAAATTAAAATTAAAATTAAAATTAAAATTAAAATTAAAATTAAAATTAAAATTAAAATTAAAATTAAAATTAAAATTAAAATTAAAATTAAAATTAAAATTAAAATTAAAATTAAAATTAAAATTAAAATTAAAATTAAAATTAAAATTAAAATTAAAATTAAAATTAAAATTAAAATTAAAATTAAAATTAAAATTAAAATTAAAATTAAAATTAAAATTAAAATTAAAATTAAAATTAAAATTAAAATTAAAATTAAAATTAAAATTAAAATTAAAATTAAAGTTAAAGTTAAAATTAAAAATTATTCCTACTCTTGACATGTCCATTTTCGAGTATTTGATGGACTTGATCGTGCCATGTGTATCTCGGTTTTCCTCATTTTTTGCATCCATCAACATTCGCATCGTAGATCGTTTTACCGTTTTTTCGCTGTCTATTCGCTCTACATGTAAAAACCAACACAGCACCCCTTTCTTAATTCTGTCTATAATGCAAGTCTCAGCCTTACATATTTCATTTCTTCCGTATTTAATTTCAATCATTTCATTTTCATTTTCGATATTTTTACCTGATAGTAGCTTTTGAGTGGGAAACACTCATCTGGAATTCCGATTCTATTTCGCACTCCGATTCTATTTCGCACATAAAATACACACAAAACTAGTACTGTACTGAATAAACCTTAAAATATATTTATATGGTCACACTATAATCACGGTATGCCAATACTAGTTGTATTTCGCACTGTACGCCATAGTTAATCAATCAACTGTCAAGATTCACAACTAACATCACTAATAGTCGATGCCAAAACAAAGCTGGGTCATCGACATCGACATCGACTATTTCCTCGAGCGGTCATCACAATCATCGACTCTTTACTTCACTTCTACCTAATTAAAACCTCGTCACTCATCACTTTCAAAGCTTAATAATTATCTGTGTATTATTAAATTCATATTTTAATTAGTATTACTATATTTATTTATTTACATATATAAGTTTATTGTACATTATTTAAGACAATAAGTCCCAACTACATGGGACTTAAAGTCCTGTGTTGAGATGGGACGAGCAATTATATGACACAGACACATGAGTATATCACTACAAATATAGGATTAGAAACATAAAAATTCAGTATAAAAAATATTTTTAAAAGATATATATGGCACATCAATATGATAAACAGTAAACGCAAGCATTTGGAAAATCATCAAAGAGTTTTCTACTCAAATCCCTCCCACTAAGGAAAATCCAGTCCTCAACTCCTTTCTTTAAAATATGTTTTGTTGTTGAGAGCTTAATACGTCCTTCCAAAATATTGAACACTCTCGGTGAGATAAATGAGAGATGTCTCTGAGCAAAAGTCGTACGGGTTTTGGGTATGACATAATTCATGCTCTGGGAAAACCTTTCGCGGACATTCTGCAGAGAACTTTCCTTATTGTTTGACCAGAAGTGTGTAAGTGCTTCTTTTAGGTACAGTTGTCTCATATCCAGCACCTTCGTGTATTGGAACAGCTGTTCTGACGTGTGTGTTGAAGGGCGCCAGAACGTTATTCTCAATAATAATTTAACAGAAATTATGAGCGACTTGAAAATGGATGCCGCACAACCCCCCCGGCCAGCTATTCCACGGGTTCCGTGGATTGAAACCGAGCAAAGTACACACTTCAAGTATAATTACTTGTATCTCTTACTTTCGCCATTTTTAAATTTTTTATTTTAATTCTCATTTATACTATACATTGAGTTGAAACTGATTTATTTACGATATTTCGTTTATTTATAAGTTGGTAAATTGTATTTTTGTATGTATATCTATATGTGCGGATGTACGCATTTATGTATATGTGTATGTATATATATATGAAGCCCTCATTATCAAAGATGACCAAAGGATTCCATACATATTTTTGAGAAAATTTCGAAAATCAGTACTAGCACTTTTTAATTTTTATATTACAAAAAAAAATGTTTGTCAATATTAGGTGCCATTAACACTTTGAACAATTAACCTAAAGGTTAACGTAACAAGAATCGTTATTTTTATTAAATAATAAATTTGCAGTTAGCTGCTTTTGATACTATTTTTAGCGTTTAGCCATCTTTGATATTGAGGGTTTCATATATATGTGTGTTTTTATATATGTGTGTGATATTTGTAACATCTAATAAAGTTTGTAGTATTTAATTGTATATGCAGACAATTGGTAGAATTCCGTATTCAATTTGGCAATATATCCAAAATAAAACACGTTTATTAGATTTTAATTCTACTTTAAATAAAAAAATATTTTTATTTTTTAAATATTCAAGAGGGTATATGAGGGGATTGGAAGCAAAAATAGCAATTTCCCGTTTTGATGTTTTCGAGAAAAATAACAAAAGCTGCTACACTTATGCCAAAGAGAGTATTTTTGTAAGAAATGTTATTTTCACTGAACTTAAACTTGAAGATACTAATAAATTAGATTTAATAAGAATGAAAATTCCAAAATTTTTCTTAATATTTGTATGGCACGGCCATTTGAAAAATTTAAATCTCAAGCCTGTCATTGGTCGAATAATATGGCTTATGTATATTGCTATGTTTGCTTAACACTATTTTCAAACCATCGGAAGTATGATTTTAAACTACGTTTGCAACTCAAATCATGATTTTTATAAAAATAAACTTGATAAACCACAGAATGACATCATAGCCTAAAAATATTTTTTTGGAGGTTGCTATTTTTGCTTCCAATGCCCTCATATTGTGACGCGTTTCGTCTTGTTAGGACATTTTCAATTTAACTTATATATTTACAAAGAAAGTTTGAAAATGTCCTAACAATACGAAACGCGTCACAATATACCATCTTGTTTATTAAAAAAAATAAAGAAGAATTAAAATCCAATATACGTGTTTTATTTTGGATACATTACCAAACGTTTTCAGTTATTATTTATTTCTAGCGACTGCTAATGAGCTAAACTAAAAATGATTACTAATAAATCATTTCCTTTTTTATTTAAACAGTGTTAACTTAATATTAAACACAAACATATGGAGCTGATAAGTCAAATATTTTTGTCAAGCTGTTCTTGTAAAGATGGGAGGTGTGAAATCAGATAGATTCGATCTATAAAACTAGATAGAGTGAACTTAAGTAAATTCCAAGCAAAATCCAAAACTAAATCTCTGTCTTGAAAAAGGTTTTATATTTGTGAGCTCAATACGTTTATCAAAATATTGAACACTCTCAGTGCGATGAAGGAGAGGCGGCGCCTCTGAACAAAATGCGGGTTTATAATTTCCGTGGATTCTAGCGCTTTGTAGCAACAAGACGTTGATTAATCTAGCTTCCGTGTGTAAATGTCATCAACCATCAAATTATTTCATACTTTAAATTCGTAAAGCTGCATGACGTGCTGTTATCTAGCTTCTATATTTTATCCAATTATATCATAATGGGATTTTAATATATTTTTATATAACTAATTATCATCGATATGATTTTTTTAAGTTTTGTAATTTTTAAATTACTCCGCCTTTGACGCCACCAGTTGTCTCTATCATTGGCTGATTCAGAAGAACTTATGACGTAGTTCAAAATAGTTTTTTTTTTTATACATTATCGAAAAACATCGTCGTACAATTAAATGCTCTAATTTATCCCGCGTGTAAGAAAACATTTTTAAAATCCAATTTCCCTTAGCACTGAACTTCCTCAGTTCAAACGAGAAACTAATTACATATGATCCAAACCATTTATGCGCTCTGTAGTTGCGAGACTTGTTAAGATACTTAATGTACCAGCGCCTTTCGGGTCATATTCACAAAATTGGCGATGTGTTAACTATCCATAATAAAATCATTATTAAGTACATGGTTGTTAATACCAAAAGCAAACATGATTAAAAATAATATAATAGTATTGAATTTTAAATTCAACAGTGTTCTTATTCAAATTTGGATATTTTTATTTTCACAAAAAAAAATGTCCAAGTCCATGGTAAATGTTACACAGTGTGTAAAGTAGCCACTTAAACCAGTTAATGACAGGTCATAAGCCCTGTAAATGCCTAGACTTCCGTATTCCCTTCTTTAAGGTATTCTCCATCCCTGTTGTAATTTGTAAGTAAAAAAATATTTTTGGGCATTTTTCCCTTGGATTTTCCTCCACAAATATAACGATATTTTTATGAATAAAAAAAATCACGATTGCAGTAGACCCGTCAATGTATTGGTACATTTTTTTCAATGTAATTAAAAATAATTATTTTGTAAAACATGATTTTGGACTTACCAACTTTAGATTGAAACTACGCGTGCCTCATGTTAAATAGGATTTACTAGTAAAACCATTAATAATCATTTCTTAAGAGCATCGAACTCCAAACAACTTTTGTGTGCACTTCCAAGGACGATCTCAAACAGTGGAGCTATTTAAAAACAAAAAACATATTTTTCGTCTTCCTGTTCTTTTTTGTGCGCAAAATGCAACTGCGTAGTTAAATTATTGTATCTAACAAGGATATCTGAAAATTCAGATTAGCATTGAATTAATGTGTCAACATTTTCATAATTGTGTGATGGTGTTTAGTAACTAAAAATAAAAAAATACAACCACAAAAATAAGGAAGTTCAGTGGCTTTAAAAAATATATATTATTAATGGACTATCAAACTAATCCACGTTATTTTTTTATGAATCGTTTTACCATCGCAATGATTTTTTAAAGTTTCGTAATTTTGAAATAACTCCACCTGAGACGTCACGAGTGGTTTTTTTAAGAGGAGAGCCCTACATACACGTAGGAAAACAGTCTAAACATGGCTTCCCGGAAACCGGAAATCTATCACAACACATAATTTACAGGCTACACATAATTTATAGGCTATTCTAAACAACTGTCCAAGAAAAATCTTGGGCGAGCGGTGGTTTGACCTGTTGAGGAATGAAGTAATAAGATAATGAACGCAGCAAACTTCGGTGACAACTGTCATCAAGCGGAGCCGATACGGTTGGCTGGGTCATATACTGCAGATGCCTTCTGAGAGCCTTAACCACGCTTGCCTACTTTACAAGGTATCACGTTCTCGACGTCCTGGACGTCCACTGCTGACTGTAGAATTTAGGGACGAGAACCTGACTTGGGAGGACGCACATGAGCTAGCAGCCGATGGAGATGCATGGAGGCTCTTTGTGAATACCATATGCTCCAACTAGGGTGCGGATACGGAATGATGATGAAACAGCTGTTCACTAGAACCTATGACTTTTTAAAGTACTTCATTTTTATCAAAACATATTTTTATTATTTTGTTCAAGAAAGTTCACCGCACAATTAATGCTTGTATTTTTTACGTGCAAGAAAATGGTTTTTAATTCCAATTTCCCGTTGCGCTAACCTTCCTCATAACTATTGAATATTATTTAAATTATTTTGAAATTGGATTTGACTGGCAAATATAGGCCCAAAAATTATTTTTTTTAAGGATTGACGTCGGAGGAGGTGAGCGAGCTAGCTGGCGATAGGGTCTCCAGGAGGCGTCTGGTGATGTCCACATGCTCCAATTAAGAGATGAAAAAAAATTTAAAAAGGTATTCTGCCTAAACGGCTATGATTGGCACGTGACAGTGCTTTAGGAAATTTTGCATACATCCGTTAACCTGTTGCATTCTTAGGAAGCTAGATTTTCAATGTATCTTGTAACATTCATCAATATTAATTCGTTTTATTCAAATAAATAAATCAAACACCGCTGACATTAATTTGTACTCGTGTATAATTTCCTGGGAGTAACGACCCGAATACGACAATAGGTGTGCAGTTCCAAGGACTGTTCTAAATTATGTACACAAGTTGTAGAATTTATTGTACGGTGACCATAAATATGTATTTGGTGGCGTGGTAAATATTCACAAGGTCAACGCTATCCCGATAGCGGATTGTTGACCTCCTGTAGGTGCTCTCGACAGTCACAGCGTCAGCGTCTGGCTACTGTCAGTTGCCAACATTTCAGGCACCCAAACTTCGCCCCTCGAAGGCTGAACAACTGTCACGGGTGCTATCAATAAAACAGTCACAAAACAACTGCTCTAAACTGTTGTCACAAACTACTGTCATTTAAAATACTGTCACAAAACTACTGTCACAAAACTACTGTCACAAAACTACTATCACAAAACTGATATCATATAAACTACTGTTTCAAATTTACTGTCACAGAAACTGTCATCGAGAATACTGTTACAAAAAAATCGTCACAAATATATATATCTATTACTATCTGTAACAACAGATTAAAAAAAAAACAATTCATAACAGTTCCAGATGTTATAAATACTATTATCAATAGGTCTTAGAAACGAATGAAGTTTATTTGAAATGAATAAATCTTAATAACTCCCTAGGGAGACAAATGATCGTCTGCAAACGTTTGGATATACTCAAAATATTGTTAACAGCTGTCACTGAAACAAATGACGTGGAAATAACTGTTTGTCGACCCAAAATAATTATGAAAACTGCTGATATCCTGATATAGAGCAGAAGCCATTATTGACGTATGTGAGATCCTTTAAAAGGAGCATCTTTTTGAAAATGTTGAAAACACCTTTATTTTTCAAAATTCTCATTACAGAAACTTAAGCATTATTATACCTATTGTAAAATGCAAATAAAAATATACAATAATTTAAAAATTAAATAAAATAATATTATGGTTGAATTTCACATAAGGATTCGTTTTCTCCATCCGTCTTGTCACAGAAAAACCAGTGCATGGTGATCACAAACCAGCTAATAACCGATAATTGCCCCGTAAATAAATAAATAAATAAATCTATGCCAAAAATACATAAATTTTCAATTTATTCGTTTATTTTGATGGACTAAAAGCAAAGTGTCAGTGCACAATGTTTTGAGTTTGTTTAAATTTTTGCAGACAAGGACTGGATTCGACCCTCTAGAGAGCTGTCAATATTAACATATTACAACAGACATGAAGAACATTGTAAGACCTATCTTCCTATTTCGTTTCTTTTCTTGAATTTATTTCAAGAAAAGAAACGAAAAAAGTACAAAATATTTCTCTTCATTTTTTTCTTACATCATTATATATTTTTATGCGTAAATATATACTATTTACCTAAGTATTAATTTTATATAATAATACTTTTTTAAAAATCATTTAATGTTATTCAAAAATGTTTTCTTAGTTTAGTTGTCGGCCTCGTGGTGTAATGGTCAGCACGTTAGCCTGCCATGCAAGAGGTCTCGAGTTCGATTCCCGACATGGTTGATATGAAATATTTATTGAAAAGGGTGTTTTCACACTAGTATATTTTATAGTCCCTGGACTGGTACCTGAAGCGTAAGACTGATTATCTTACCTTCATGTAACGAAAACGATCAAGATACGCTGCGATTGGTGTACCAATGCGGTGCCCTATGCATCATTAGGTGCGGAAAGGGAATGATGATGATGATGACGTTTTCTTAGTTTGTTTTTTTTTAACTGGTTCAAAGTATTTCTAATATCAAATCGTTATTTTTTATCGATAATTCAAGAATTGCTAATATTTTATTTTTTAATATAATTTAACTTTTTTAGACTTTCTTAATTTGTTAAAGAACAACAACAACAAACCATAACGCCGTTTCCCCGAAGGGGTAGGCAGAGAGGATAGAACGCCATAACACTCTATCTTGGCATACAGACCTCGCTTCCTCTACATTCATACATCTTCTCATGCACGCACGCCGATTATTCCTACTTTTGACATGTCCATCTTCAAGTATTTGATGGACTTGATCGTGCCATGTCTTTCTCGGTCTTCCTCGTTTTCTGCATCCATCAACATTTGCATCGTAGATCCTTTTAGTCGTTCTTTCGCTGTCCATTCGCTCTACATGTCCAAACCAACGCAGCACCCCTTTCTTAATTCTGTCAATAATGCATGTCTCAGCCTTACACACTTCACGGATCTCGACATTTGTGCACCTATCATACATCGTTTTACCACACATTCGCCTGAGGGATCGCATTTCGACAGCATTCAACCTACTTTCATCATTATTTTTCCAATTCCATACTTCGCTCCCATACATTAGAGTTGGAACTAGAACTCCGTTGTGAACTGCTAGTTTAGCCTCCTGCGATAAACATTTGTTTGCCAAAGTAGATTTTAGTGCATCGTTCACCCTGTTCCCGGCACTCACCTCCTTTCAATTTGTTAATTAATAATATTGTTTTAAATGCTCTGTTTTACTTATGATTATGCTTACATGTATGTACATTTAATTGTTTTTTTAACTCATATGTAAAAAACACTAAGTGCCGTTTATTTCAATAAAATAAAATCAAAATAAAATAAATATGTTAAAATGTTAGTAATAGATTTATTACGTAACACGCTAGAAACCCATCAATCACTAATAACATGTTGTAATGTCAATGTTAATTCAAAAACTCTACAGTCGATACATCAAACAATAAACCATTTCACAGGTTATAAAACTGCCCATTGACATTTAAATACAAATGACGATAAAATTATATCCACTAAAACTTGTTTTGTCCCTCACGTTTTATTTACCAAAAAATCTAGCTACCAAATTGCTAATTGCCTTCAAACTTACGAATCATTGACAGTCCCAGTCAGTTCAGATCCCAACTCAAATCTCACTTCTTTAGTTTATCATACCCTTAATTTTAAATCAGAAAATATAATATGTCACTTTAGCTTGGTTAGAATGCAAGTTTAAGTATACAATTATAAAACACCTTTGAGGTGATTTTTCACAAAAATGGCGCTATGTAAATCAGCCAAATATTATCATTATTGTTGTATAATACGCTGTTAGAAATTGTGTATCTGGGAAGTATGTTTACTAGAGATAAAATGACTGAGAAAGATATTGAAAGGAGGGTAAGTGCCGGGAACAGAGTGGACAGTGCACTTAAATCAACCTTGGCAAATAAATGTTTGTTACAAGGGGCAAAATTAGCAGTTCACAACGGAGTCCTGGTCTCGACCCTGATGTATGGGAGTAAAGTATGGACTTGAAAAAACAGTTCGATAGATGCAAAAATGTTCAGATCCGTACATTATGCAAGGCTGAGACAAGCATTATCGACAAAATCAAGAAAGGAGCTATGCGCTGGTTTGGACATGTAGAACGAATGGACAACAAAAGAACCGCTAAGAATATTAACAATGCGAGTGTTGATGGATGCAGAAATAGAGAAGACCGAGAAAAACATGGCATGACCAAATTTAACAAATACTTGAAGATGGATCTTTACCGACAAGCCATATTCATTGGCTTGGGGAGTCCTGTAAAAAAAAAAATAATTTGAAAAATGTCTTAAAATAACGAAAATGTAATATTGGATGTAAATAATAAATAAAAAATAAAATAAAATAAAATAAATGGACATGTCAAAAGTCGGAATAATCGGCGCGCGTGCATGAGAAGATGTATGAATGTAGAGGAAGCGAGATCTATATGCCAATAAGGAGTGTTGTGGCGTTCTATCCTCTTTGCCTACCCTTACATGGAAATGACGTGATGGTTTGGAATTGAAAAAAAATACGCTGTTTTCAGTTATGCTAACGTTTATTTTATTTTTTTAAAATACGACTATAGTTTCGGAAAAGAGCTCCTTTCATCAACGGGTCTTATAAAACTATTAAAAATTTTCATTATTTAAAAAAAACAATCAAGTTAATACATTCAATCGATAAAATATCATTTCTACCTTCGCCGAACGAAGGCACGACATAATTTTATACACCCGATAAATTTTACTTTTAGCATATTCGCGTGGGCGGACGATATAGTATTGAATAGGCATTATAATCGTTTTATATGAAAAAGTTTTTTTGTAAAATGCATATACGTACAATTAACATAATATGCGACGGCAAAATAAAATATTTTATTATTAAAAATGAACTAATGTATTTCCGCGACATTTAATACCAATACGAAGGTCGCGAAAGACTATTTGCATTTAAAAAATATATTTTTTACTCCTCGATTACATAATGCCTTTTGGGTAGAAAAAAAACATTATCGAATTCCTATCAATTTTTAGGTTTTTACAAAAAAAAATTAACCCATACATTTATTGAGTACTGCAACCTTAGAGTATTCTAAAACTGAGACATTACTATTGACACAACCAGGAACGACCCATTCCTGCGAACTTGCCCCGACTCGCTAGAAAATTTGTTAGTTGAGCCGAGGCAGTTCACTAAATCATATAAATAAATCCGTAGAATGCGACAATAAAGTAAATTGATGCTACTTTTTGGATATTTTTATCCGTTTTGTTATCCATAATGTTGAAACGGTGCTTTATCTGCTAAGTTATTTTCTTTGTTTACTTTTTAGCATGAACACTTTACGAATTAACTATTATCTTCAATGTTTATTTCTATTGATGATTTTAAGTTGCTAAAATTTCACTGATGCATGCACTTTGTAGCTGCAAGACGATTAGTAATCTAGCTTCAATAGGTAAATGTTATCAACTATCAAAAATCTAAATTTAGTAAATGGGGTCTATAATTCCAAATGTCTATGCGCTCAGTAGCTGCAAGACTTGTTGTAATCTAACTTCTATTTTCATAAATATGTTTTTGATTTCGGTTTTTAAAATATAACTTAAACTCTAAGTTTCTTTGTTAAATATTTTTTTTTTAATGTGTAGCTGCAAGACGTGCTGTAATCTAGGTATTTATCATAATTATAAAATATCATAATTGGATACAAGGAACTAGAATCCTAACCATTCATACGCCTTGTAGCTGCAAGAAGTGCTGGGATATTTATTTATTGTATATCGCCCTTTAGGTAATTTTCACAAAAATGGCGTTATTTAAATATATCTATATATGTACATATATATAGCTTCGCTCTTCTCAGGAGATAACACTTTCCATTCCTCGATATAGCACATCATTTTTCAGCTATTACTTTTCCATCCAAGCTGCTAGACTTTGGAACAAGCTACCTCTTCATATAAAATGCACCTTCTCTAGCCACCTTCAAGAAACGCCTGAAACATTACTATTTATCCCCAGAATCCAAATGCATTTTTTTCATCCCTTTTTCTTTCCTTGGTTCCTTTTTTTCTCTCCTTGCAAACTCATTATCTGATCTTAAGTTTCCTTTTCACTTAATACATACAACATAATGCACTTTTTTTATTATTGATTATATGTGCAAACCTTATCTCCCAATTAAAAAACAGCTGTTTTTAATTAATTAGGTTTTATTAATTTTTTATTTTAACATATGTATACATCTTTTGATATATTTAATTTGTTATTATTATAACTTTTACTTTCATTTACATTTTTTATCGAGACACAAAATAATTTTATTGTATTTAATATACTTTTATTTTGTACCTCTTGAAGAAAAAATGTAAAAATATTTTTCCTTTCAAAACTTTATCTGCAAACATTGTTTTTTATATCTAAACATGTTCTTTTTACGAAACTACTGTGTTATAGTATTTATGTTACATAATACTTTTCAATTCGACTTTTATGTTTTACACATTATTTTGAAGTGTTTATATTCTTTTAAATATTTATCTTTGTAAGGTAAAAGGCACTGCGTGCCGTGTATATTCATAAATAAATAAATATTTTTATGGTTTTTCAGTGCAAAATTTTGACCAATCTCTTATTTTGACCAGTCTGTCTTTTAGTTGGCTAGAAGATATTGCTTTTAACAATAAGTCCGCTTAAGTACTTATTTCTTCATACTTGAAGTTTTAAATAAGTAAATCAAAATAAATATACATATTGATATATTTATATGTGTACTTGAATTAAAAATTTTAAACCAAATTCAAATAAATATTCGCTTTGTAAGCTCCTTTAAGGTATTATACTATTACTAAAATGGCGCTTTATAAGTTGTTTTCAATAGTAGTAAATTTCACTTCACTTAGGGGCAGTACACCCGAGTTAGGCGCTCGTAAACAAGTATCGTGTTTATCCCCTGACGCATCCCATGACGTCAGAGACTCCGTGACGTCACCAGACGACGATATTACAAATAAAATTCCTTGTTCCGAGAACGGACTGTTTACAAGTTCAAGATCACCATTAGTATCCGTAATAGCTTTTACTTTTCGTTCTGCCTTCTCGGAACACATTCAATTGTAAACATGTTAGTTCATTACTTCATTCCAGAAACCCGACCAACTCGCCGTAATACCAGAACGTCGTAGCCAAACGAGGAAAACCAACTTAATTATGTAGCAGCTACATAAATTCTTCTACTTGTTTGAGACATTTAAAATCTACGGGATATTAATTTTAAAAAGGTTATTTAAATTTTTTAAACAAAAGTGCTACCTTTTTAAAACTCGTGTTGGGATAAGAGGGTTGTGTATATAAAAAAAATATGATGGGTAAATAAAATCTTATATTTAATAATTTATTTTTACACAAGTACATTTTTTATTCATAATAATATTTTGTCTTCATCATTTTCGACGAACTAAAACATAAAAAGGCTTGTTTTCTGCCGTCATTTTCGTTAGAATTTTGTTTTGGGAGCGACACATTATTACATGAATAAATAACATTTTCCTAACTTATTATTTCTCTTTTGCTCTAATCTAAGGAGGATTAAAAAAAACATAGCACTTTTGACTAAAATGTAATATTACGGTTTTTTAAAGCAATATACTGTACATTAAAAATGTCAAGTTTTCCGACCAGCACTAGATAATCGACCTACACATGAAGGTTAAATGAAAAAACATATTCATAAACCAGTATTCTTAATTCACAGTCCATAAAATTGTCTGGCACTGCATATCCTCTTGAAAACGAAAAATATTGCAACAGAGAGGGAAAACATTTTAAAGAATGGAAAAATGAAGCCTAGGCATTTAAAGGACCTATAACCTATTATTGGCTGGTCTAGGTGACTACATTACACGCTGTGTAATATTTACCATTCTGCTTATGTCTGAATATCCACATTACTTCGTGAGATTCATCTGTGGGTGAAGAAGTAGGGTGTCGCGTTAGGAGTTTTTTAGATGCGCGGATGCCTAGATGGGTTAAATATGGTGGGACAGGCAACTGTTCCTGTGGGATGCTGATACAGTTAGGACTGTGCTTTCTTCCGAGCGGAACGCACACGTTATCTCGTTTTGTCCTCCTCTTACGAGGGTATTGTTCGGATTCTCTGCCTTTGACCATCCAGTAGTCCTTTTTTATTCAAGGCCGTTCTTTCATTGTAAATATTCGTGTTTTTAATTATGTTTGTTGTGTTAGTTATGTTTGCTGCATTACAATGTTTTATGTTAATATTTTTTTTAATTTGTTAACTTTTATAATTTTAAAAAACAGAGGCATTGAGGAGATCCTGAGGGGTAGGGACGACGTATTGGCCTCTGTTCATGCATATTTCTCTTCTAAGTCGGCATTGAGTTTGTAATTCCTTGGGAATATTTATAATAACTTTCGTCTATGCGCAGCTGACAGAAAGTCCCCAAGGACTCTATTACAGCTGCGGGTGGATGGTGGGCTTAAGGATCCCCCTCAACGGGGGTGAAGAAGTGGCAACTTAAGTTAAGGCTCTCCAGATGTATTCGCAGCACATGTCTATGCCAGGTTCACTGCCGCACCCTCAAAACGCTCTTTATAGAAGGGCTGCAGCATTAAAACACACATAATAAAATGCTTATGTGCGCCTCTCTTTCAGATTTTAAAATTGATAATAAATATACCATTTATATCTAAATCCTAAGTCATTACCAGTAAAACAAATTTATTATTACTTAATTAACATATTACAACAGAGATGAAGAACATTTAAGATAAGGTAATATAGAAGTCTAGGCATCTACAGGGCTTATGACCTGTCAATGGCTGGTTTGAGTGGCCACTTTACACACTGTGTAACAATCACCACTCTGCCTATATTTGAACATCTATATTCCTTAAATTCTTTCATCTGTTGATGTTTGTGAAGTTAAAGAGCTGAAACCTTTATTTATGCGGGTGAGATTCCTCTAATTGAATTATTTCACCTACATACTAGGCAACGCCTCAAAATATTATTTTCTAATTTCTATACTTCTTCATTAACCAGGTAATTTATCAACAATATTTTCAGTTTTTTAACTTCACAAACATCAACAGATGAAAGAATTGAAGGAATATAGATGTTCAAATAAAGGCAGAATGGTGAATGTTACACAGTGTGTAAAGTGGCCACTTAAACCAGTCATTGACAGGTCATAAGCCCTGTAGATGCCTAGACTTCTTTATTACCTTACCTTAAATGTTCTTCATCTCTGTTGTAATATGTTTATATAAACAGCTCCCCATCATCCTTAGTTTTTTTTATCCAACTCAAAAAATTGAATTAGAACAAACAATGCCGATACTGTTCCCTGCAGCTAAGCGAAAGGCGCCGGGTCGTTAAAATAACAGATAGCACAATGTCATAATAACACGTACTTAATATGTATTGGAATCATTTCATTGAATTCGGAATTATTCAGGAATTATTCTGAACAGTGTTAAAGTTATTCTGAATACCAATTGATTGATAGCATGGATTTTTTTATCTCTATACAGAATGTGTTTTTTGTTTCTGGATTTTCCTTGAAACCTGCTTATGCACACTGTGTTTGAAAAAACGTATTATGAATAGGAAACATTCTCAGAAAACTTACCGGGGAATTTAAAACTCATTCAGGAAGAAGATATAGTAACAAAAAATCCGTTGTCTACAGATTGTATATCAAATTTGCAAGAACCAGTTTTGTAATGAAACATTTTAAGAACTTACTTCGTGATTTTCCATGAAAAGCTATTTGCTATTTCCGTCGAGACGTAGCAAAGCATTTTTTGCAAGCTTATTTCGCAACATGTTTTAAGTTCGATTTTTGATATAGATTATAGGAAATATTTCTATATAAAGGTATTTTTGTTTAACTTTGTAAGGAATGAAGTAATAAGAGAACTGACATAGCTAACTCCTGTGACAACTGTCATCAAGCAGGCAATACTGTTGGATGAGCCACATACTGCGGATGCCTTCTGAGAGCCTTAACAACGCTTGCCTACTTTAAACGGTATAAGGTTCTTGACGTCCTGGACGTCCACTGTTGACTGTTCGTCGGCAGTTTTTGTCAGAACTACGGGATGCGAACCTGACTTGGGACGCACAGGAGCTGGCAACCGATAGAGATGCATTGAGGTTCTTTGTGTACACCATACGCTCCAATTAGAAACGGACTTGGTATGGTGATGATGATGATGTATTCTCCTTCATTATTTTACAATAAATTAGTCACTAATGGATTCCAAATATTTAGTAATTTGCAATTCGTCCTATTCGTTTGTTCGTTCTTTGTTTCGAAAAAATCTGACACAATTTATTTTAACACCTCATACGAGCAATATTTTTTTACATAAGTAACTAAAATATAATTAACATTGATGTTTTTTATGAGATATTTCGTAATTTGGGAAAAATTAAAAATATAAAAAAATACAAAGTTTATAAATTCACTAGTATTGAAGATGCTTACTTAGGCGAAAACGCTCTTTGATCAAATTAAATCAAGTGAAAATAAACCAATGAGTTTTTTTATTGACAAATTTATTTTAAATTTTATCAAAATCATTAAAATATAATTATTTTTTGACCGGCAGATTTACATACACCTCAATTAAAACTAAACTACAATGGATTAGTTTTTTATATACCTATAAAGACAGATGTTGTAACAATTTAAAGGTAATGAATTTAGGAAGAAATTTATTCAGGAAAAAACTTGGATTTCAGTCTTTACCAAGAAATCCAAGCATAGCCACCAATAAACGTTTGAAATAATTGCAATATTCAAAATGAATCGGGTTGTGGTCGCGTGGTAAGGGTCTCGGTCCCACGGCCCAAAAGTCCGTGGTTTGAATCTCACTCTACCCCAACTAGGATCCCATTTTCTGTAAGTGAGTTATTTACAACTCGTTGAAAATGGACCTTAAAATGAAATATTTGGGTAAATCATAAGAACGAAAATTATTATTTTTTTCTTTTGAAAATAAAAATATATGTTTTTGTTAAAACCTTTTTTTATGGAATTATGTTTTTTTAAAAGAATTTTAAATGCAACATATCGGAGTAAATATGTATTAAAAATACTACAGAAAATCTAGGACCTCATCATGTAATATACTTTTTTTCAAGCAACAGTTCGAGTATGTCCAAATGTTTTTAGACAGGCTCTTGATAAAACTAACCGGTATACGACGAAGCATAAACATTCTTAGGTGTTTTCAGACGTTGCCGTGTAGGTGAAATAATTCAGTCAGATGAATCTCGCCCAGATCAATAAAGGTTTCAGCTCTTTCACTCTACAAAAACCAACAAATTGAAGAGTTGAGAAAATGTGGATGTGTAACCATAGGCAGAATAGTGAATAATTTAGTGTGTAAAGTGGCCACTTAAACCAGCCAATGACGGGTCGTAAGCCAAGTTAATGCCTAGACTACCATATTTGTTTTTGAAAAATGTTTTCCCTCTCTGTTGGGAAATATTTTATTTTTTTGTTAATGATTTAAATTATTAAACATTTAAACAAACAACAAATACAACGACATATTTAAAATTTACATTTACATTCACGTAATGGATGTTTATGAATATTCTGAATTCTTCCTCAATGTAATATTATGATGTAATAAAAAAATTCCTTAAGATTCCGGGAAATGATTTTATTTGATATATAACCGTTTTAGCCTTGCTATCAAAATAACAGCATTAATCATTATTGATCCTTCGCCGTATTTCACTTTTGCCTGCTGTGCTAAAAATACTTTATTTTTACAATATTTTTACGTAATCAGAACCGAAGGCCAGTTTGACGACGGTAAATAGTGTTAAATTAATGTCTTATCTACGTCTGAAAGTTGGAAATCATCATCATCATCATCATAGCTCTGTCCGCACCCGAAGATGCATTGCAGGCGCGTGCGGTGAAGTTTTCGATTGGGGAAGTGTAAGAAATATAGGTATATTGTTGGTAACAACAATATATCTACAGTCTCTCTTAGTAAACAGTCGCTCTCTAACCACAGTAATAATAAGTATTTGTAATAAACCATAGTCAACCATAAAAATTCTTATTACTGATCTTATATACCACCATAAGCTATAACAGGAAGCAGTCACTTTGTACTATTTTTTTTATTTAATACACACAACACACAATTTTTGTATGGAAAAATCATTCATTTTTATGCCCCGACTTGTAAGAAAATTCCATATTAAGTCAGGACTCTTCTATATTTAAATCAATACATTTATCAATAAAATGACACATCAATATATAGTTCATGTTTTCTTTCCTTTTTGATAATGTTTTTGGCTTTTAAGCATATTTTTTTCTTCATTCGTTAAAATTCTTACTTTTGAATTATATATATTATTATATATATGAATTATATATAGTATATTTTTTCATTTCAAATATTACTTTTACTTTTGTCAATACTGATAAGATGCTTTAATATAACTTTTTTATCGGTTGTTTTTGAGTTACTTAAATATTGTTTTCTTTTTTTACTAGAAGCATATTTTTCATTTTGATATAATATTTAAGCTTCTTTCCGTTTTTTTCCCCTTATAATATTATTATTGTACTTGAAATAATAAATATAGTTTATTGATAACCTTAGCATGTAACATAATAAAGAAACCTCTGGTTCAGTAGAATAAATTTTAATTTTGTATACTCCAAAACTATGTATGTTTCTTGAATAAAAATATTTAAAAAAAACATTATTAAAAAGTTAGTTGATTACAATTTTTAATATTGTCATCAAAAACATTTTTCACTTTTTGGTATGACATTTTACACGTATATGTTTATAAATTTGTTAATTAATTAATTTTGAGTTACACTTCGACCGGTTTCGAGGTTTCGAATTAAACGTCAGGGTTTGATTCCTGACGATGAGGTAGTAACCTCAAAACCTGTGGAAGTGTAACTCAAAATTAAAGTGGTTTTTACAAATTTATAAAGATAAAAGTGATTATAATTTCACTCGAAAATAACTGTTATTTATGCATTTTTAGTTAATGACATGGTTACGTAATATCATGTTTGATTTAGTCAGAATATTTATCTTTTCATAAAATATAAATAGGAAATTGTTTTGATAATACTGCTGAGGATTATTAATTTCATATTAAATATCTAAACGATAATTTAATTTAATTATAGTTATAAAAATTCATAATAATTCTCACGCAAGGTTATCAACATATGTTTTTGTTTATGTATCCAAAATATTCATAAAATTACTAGCTCAAAATAAAAACAAATAAAATAAAAAAAGTTTTTTTTTTTAGTCTTAAAATAGTACAAACATTATATGGATATCCTTAAATATTAATATCCTAAAACTAACTAAAATGTAATTATCATTAAACTATAAACTTTTTAGATGTATAATTCTATGCTCACGTGAGTTGTAATGACATTAAAAAATATAAATATTAAAAAATGTCATAAATGTTTTTAAATAAACAATGCAGATTTTTGTTAAATTCTTATTTCTATGCGCGGGGGGAATAACCACATAAGTCAAAATGCCTTACTTTTAAGGAGAAAGCTTTTTGTGTCTCAAACATTGCAGGAATCAAATTTAACGAATATAGTTTTTTTCTCCATATTTATAGGAATTGGATTATTACTAATAATCTGGAATACAAAGTCGGGTGACAACTTTTCAATGTAACGTCGTTAAAGGCATAAAGTTTAAAAAGGTTCTTCTTCTAGAAAACTTTTTTTTAGCCGATAACTAATAAATGTTTTTTGTGTGAGAAATTACATTAATAATACTATCCTTCAACAATATTTTAAGTTTGTCCAAATTTTTGTAGACAAGAACTGGATTCAACTCCTCGGGGAGCTGTTTATACTAACATATTTCAACAGAGATGAAGAACATTTAAGAGTAGATAATATAGAATTCTAGGCATCTACAGGGCTTATGACTTGTCAATGGCTGGTTTAAGTGGCCACTTTACACACTGTGTAACATTCACCATTCTGCCTATATTTGAACATCTATATTCCTTCAATTATTTCATCTGTTGATGTTTGTGAAGTTAAAGAGCTGAAGAGATCCCACCTGCATAAATAAAGGTTTCATTTCGGTTATCTCAAGAGCTTTTATAAAAAAATGCTCAAAATTGTATCATTATTATAGACAACTTATATAGTGTTATTTTTATAATATACTATTTCAAGGGCGCTTTACAAAGTGATTATAATTTTAGTTTTTTGATAATTTATATAGCGTTTTTTTATGAAAATCACCTCAAGGGCGCAGTAGAAAAAATAAATATCCCAGCACGTCTTGCAGCTACAGAGCGCATAGACGGTTGGGATTTTAGTTCCTCCTTTCCAATTATAATTTATTTCAATTAATACAGATAAGAGCTAGATTACAGCACGTCTTGCAGCTACAGAGCGCATGGAAATCAAGTAATCTAGCCCCCATTTACATTGTATTTTAATTTGACAGTGAAGTTTAGTGTTTGAATCATAAAAATGAAAATATATTTTAAAAATCATTTTTAAAAATAGCAGTTAGATTATAACAAGTCTTGCAATTCGTCATTCGTAATGTAGGCAAAACTTTATTAAAACATTTTATTATGTCATTATGTGCTACAGATTTATTCAAATGATTTGAATAACAGGTGGGTTTTAAGTATTTCCAAAACATCACAATTCTTGCGCGCGACAAAAAATTACTGCATTAAATTGTAAAGCAAAGTTTCTTGAGAAAGTACGAAAATAATAACTAAACATACTTTGATAAAAACGAAGTACTTTGAACGACATCACTTGTTTATATAAATCAACCAATGATAGGAGAACTGTGAAAGATAAGGTTTACTTACCGTCAACGGAGCGATCGGCAGAACTGACCGAGGATTAAGAAATTCAGAAATACAAATCTTTAAAAAATCATGGCGCTGATAATACTATACATAAATTTTAATGGCTTAGTTAAAAAGTTAATTAACAAAGAAAATAAATTAGTAAAATAAAAAAATGTAAGAAACCGCTGAATTTCCTAATTTCACACTTATGTTAAAAGAGCGTTCCATGCCATAGGGCTTACGATCACAAATGCGCGTCCACCGAATTTAGTGCGCTCGTTGCGTAGAGGCATAATAAATTTTCCGATCGCCGTAAATGTAACTGATCTAAGCAAAAGACGCCTGTCAGCTAGTTAATCTGAAATGTATAGCTCTTTTAGATATTCCGGAACAGATGAGTGCAGTGACTTATACATAAGCCAAAACAGTTTGTATTCAAAATACAAAATATTTAAACTTTCGAAATTTATAATTTAAAAAAAAAAATCTAAAAACGTAAGCATTATTTACGGGCTCTTAAATAAAAATACACACACATACAGCTTGTGATTTTTTTGGTGCGTGAATTGATTCTTCTTTCCGAAGTGACGTTTCGGACAACGTTACAGTGTCCATTATCTTGGCGGATAGAAGACGTAACGCTATCCAAAACGGCAAATTGATCATGTCCAATCAGTTTAATCCCAGCCGGTGAAGAATTCACTTCCCTATTTTCTCAATTCAATAAAGTGCATTTAATATTTAATGTACTTATGGATTACCTTCTTTGATCAAAAGATGCCAAGGCTACTAGATAACAGAGAGCTTCTTCGGGCAGCTTTTCTCGTTCGGCAACGAGCAACTTTTTCGTGTATGTGGGCACCGCAAAGGAGACTTATGTTCTCAGATGCGGTGTTAGGTATGTGATGGGCAAGCCGATATCCGAAACGTCAGCAAAAATAAGAATCAATACACGAAACCAACAACCCAGAAAACAAACTCAAGTATCTGAAAGACCCTGAAAACCTACGACCATACGGCACTTGTCTTAATTCTGACCTTTTTATTGACGCTCAAATTAGTACAACGATAAGTTCATGCTTCTACCAGCCGAGACTGGTAGAAGCATGAACTTATCGTAAATTAAATGCATACGCAAAAGTTTGCCGGTTGATTCCGCCCGTCAATTCGTCAATAAATGCGTTTGTAGTACCTAGAGTCGATTATTGTAATGGTATCTATGCAGGTCTACTAATAAATAAAATAGCTGCTGCAGCGAGACTTATTTACGGAATCTCTAAGTTCAGTCATATCACTCCACTACTTCGGGAATTACACTGGCTCCGTTTTCCACAGAGGGTGGAATACAAACGCTTTTGGCTTATGTATAAATCACTGCACAACTCTACTCCAGAATATCTTAGAAAAATATGCATTACAGATAAGCTAGCTGACAGGCGTCTTACGCTTAGATCAGCTATATCTACGGTGAGAGAAAAAGTTATTTTACCTCTACGCAAACAGCGCACTAGTGAACGCGCATATGCGGTCGCAGGCCCTATGTCATGAAATGCTCTCGAGGTGCGAGGCTGTGAGAGTAAAGTAAAAAAACTTAAAACCCACTTGTTCTCTAAATCATTTGAAGAAATCCGTAGAATGTGGTAACAAAATAAGTTATTTTAAATAAATAATAATAAATAAATTTTAAATCAAATTTATTTGGGTATAGAATCACCATATAAAGCGCCCTTGAGGTATTATACTACGAAAATGGCGCTACATACGTTATCCGTAATAATAATAATAATTGTCTTTTGAATTGAATTATAGTGTGCTTACTACTTACTTTTTTAATATTATTTTTTTACTTCAAAAACAATACCGTACAATTTTTATAAAAAACACATACTACAAAACATCATAAAAATATTCTATTTTTAATCATAAGTTATCATAGTTCTTGTAAAAAATGTTAATTAATCTAGTTTTGAGGGAAAAGTTATTAAGATACATCTATTTATGATAATTATATGGTCAAAACCACAAATCAGTGAAGTAGGAGGTAAAAGTAATAAATAAAGATTAAATCAAAACTGTTTCAAAATAGGTATGGAATATCTTAAAGGATATTACGTGGCATTCTTTCTTGCTGACAAATAGGTGACTGCTTATAATAAGAGCAGGATTGGGAGGCGATTACAATCGGAAGACATGGAGACCATACCTTCAGTGTGTCGGTATAGCTGAAGATAAATTTTCCAGAGTGATGACGAAGATACAATTTTGGCCCAGAATCTTCGAGTTGTGGGATAAGTACATTAATAGGTACTAAAATCCCCTGTACCCCACAGTAAACATCATATCTAGGATTTGAGAGTGACAAAAATCTAGCTTTAAATCGGTTTTTATCACATAAATAATACTTAAAATACAAAAGAGAAATAAGTTTTTTTTCTTTTTGAAATGGAAATTATTTTTTTTAAAATATCAATTCCAATTGAGCTCGGAGTTAAGTTTGACAGTTGATCAAACGCCCTTTATTTAGTTTTGTGTATGTAAATTAATTTTCGTTTCTTTTATTACTTCTTATAATATATTTTTTTTTTCTAATATTTTCTCGTTTCTTTTTTTTTAATGATTAGTCTTATCTTTAACTCCAAAGCATTTATTGCTCACATTTGTGTAAAAAGCCTACACACTTATTTTATATAATTTATGAAAGGTGGTGGAGTTCTAAAATTTATGATATATATATATTTAACACTCCATACAAAATGTACAGAAGAGAATTAATAGGCTTGATTCATGCTCTTCGTTCATAATTCATTTAATCATTAAATAAAATGCAATTTTCCACTCTCACTTTCCTTCAATCATCCTTTACCACTCCTTATCAATTTCCTTCTTTTCCTTTCCACTACCTCCTTGTTTTGTCCATATTTATCTTATTTTAACAAAGAGTATATTTATTATTTATACAGTTTAAACTTCAAGCCGTCGTCACTTTATTACAGTATTATTTAGTGAATACATATAATTTCATGGCAGGCCTTACTATGTATACATTTTATAAAGTTTTTTTTAAAAATATTAATTTAACCTGTACATCTGTTTGTATTCGAAATATATATTTTATTTTTTTTCACCACAACAGGCCAGTTACAGCGGTGCATTACAGCACAGAACACCCAGGCTTTAGAAAAATCACATAAAATATTTGTGCTCTCACCAATTCTCGGTATCAGTTTTAATAAAATATAACACAAAACTTTCCGCGCGTGAGTAAAGAATGAAGTACGATTCCAATGCTTACATCCAAATTGTATAAAAAGAATTTTGAATTTTTAAATAAAATTAACATAAATAAAACTAAAAAAACAGCAGTGGTTAAGATTTGAAAATTTGAAGTAGTTACAGTTCACGCGTCAGATCGTTTTTTGACGTTTAAGATGACACTTTGGAGTGCAATAGCAACACTTCGGAAAAAATGTTGCCACTATGAAAAATAAATTTATATTGCCATTTTTATTTTTTCCACCAATAGCCATACCTTCTTGAAAACACGCATACGCATGTCGGTAGAACATATTTCCTAATTCTAAGGGGGGAAAAGATAGTAGTAAAGTTAAACATACCGTCTCGATACATACCGTTCAAAGTAATGTTCATAATCGCCCTCCAGATAATGAATTCCTTGTATTAAATCGTGCTCATAGCATGAATAATGAGTCATTAATGCCTCTACGCTTGATTTCTGAGTAAGGGAAAAAAAATGTACCCAGAATAATGTTACTACCAAAATGAATTGATCTATAACTTATACGGCGCCAATATTATAATATTATTTATGATGTGGGTGTTCCGTAAAAAATATCCATAAATATATACAGCAAAACATATATAAACTAGCCCCGAAAATTATTCACACGATGGATGAAGCGAAGCATATTCAATAAATTATATTATTTCATTATAAACAATAAATTGAAAATTTTAGTACATTATGCAAGGCGGAGGTAAGCATTATTTACAAAATCAAGAAAGGAGCTGTGCGTTGATTTGGACGTGTAGAGCGAATGGACAGCGGCTAAAAATATTTATTTTGGGAATGTTGATGGATGCAGAAATAGAGGGAGATCGGGAAATCCAACAAATACTTGAAGATTAACATGTTAAAAGTCAGAATAATTGGCGCGCGTGCATGAGAAGATGTATGAATGTAGAGGAAGCGATATATCTATGCAAAGATAGAGTGATGTGGCGTTTTTTCCTCTCTGCCTACTCTTACGGGGAAACGGCATGATGGTTTGTTGTTGTTATTTTTGATAATTCTGAAGACGTTTAAAATAGTAATCGTCAAAAATATTAAAATTTAGGTTTGCTTTAATAACACATAAGTAATATGTATTTTAACATACAACAATTAAACGTCATTATGCAGAAAGCAGCTAGTTCACAATTTTGGAAAAATTATATGTTTGTGTTATCGGGTGCAATAAGGTCAATTCTATGTTCTGCAAAAAACAGCCAGACCGCTTTCATACAAAAACCGTAATAATTAACTTGTCAAAATAGTTTCGATCACAAAAACGGCATTTCTCAATTTGCAGCAAACATCAATAGCACCAGAAAAATCTTACGGTATTTTAAAAATCATTAAAACTGGTCAAATAAATTATGACATTATTTATTTAATACAAAAAAAAACTGTTGTTTGTTATGTTTTTATTGTTTATCATTTGTCAAATTCAAAAACATTCCAACTGTTGTGCAGATTTGATTATTTTTTGTTGTTTTTTTACAATAAACATAAGTGATAAAACAGAGTATTAAAAAATTAAAGCATAATTACATAGCAATGAAATACATATTAATAGTAAAAAAAGTAAACAAAAAATCCCACAAAGGCATGACCTGTTCATAGGTATTTTTTTTTATTTTTTTTTTATTTATTTCTTAAGTTAGCTTATATTAAAACTAATATAAACTATTATGTACATTTACATAATCCATATATATTTACATTTCCTTACAGTAACTTATACATTTATTTTTAAATTCTTTCAGACACTTTTCATTCTTCATACATTCAGGCATCTCATCATACATTTTTAAACCCTTATACATCAAACAATTTTGCGACTCAGCTCTTTTCAATAATGGTAGTCTTATTTTATCCTTTTGTCTAGTAGCATATTCACGACAATTTTTGTTTAAGACAACTTTATCCTTAAAATATTTTGGTAATTTATCGTGAAAAAATTTATGTATGAATATCAACATATTAAATTTAAGTCTCTTTCTTACAGATAACCATTTTAGTTCATCTCTCATTTTTTTTACATTGCTACATTTATTTTTCTTAAGAACTATTCTCATCGCTTTATTTTGTAAAATTTCTAGTTTATTTAAATTTCCTTCGTTTGCTAAAAATAATATTGTTGAGCAGTAATCTATATGTGGAAGAATGATTGTTTTGTAAATTAGTTCTGCAGTATCTTTATTTAATTTATTTCTCAATCTACTAAGGAAAAATATATTTTTTTATATTTTTTTATTAACGTGTTCAAAATTTGCATTTAATGTCAATTTTGAATCAAGTATTATCCCCAAATATTTCATTTATACAAGAAAATTGTAATGAATTTTGGCTTCTATAATAAATAATGGACAGTTATAATATTTTTGTGTAACATAAGAAAGAAAAAAATAAAATATTATGTAAAAGATAATGTGGTATTTTTTTATCGTAATAAAAAAAAACATTATTCACTATTTTCACAGAGGTGTCATTATCTCTTTAGCTGGCTGTTTTCTGCATACCTTTGTTCAATTATGCGCCTTTATTCATGTTTATGAATGCATTAAAATTGCCCCGATCCAACACGGATTTTCTAACAAGTCGGGACAGTTTTACAGGTATGCATCATTCCTAGTTGTGTCACTATAACGTGTGCCTCCATACTTTATAAATTATGTACATGTAAAAAAAATAAAAAAAATTCCAAACAACTAGTTTCCAGAAACTGAAAATTCATTTTGAAATATCAGCTGAAAGTGCTTGACACTTAACCATTTATATGAAGAAACAGTCTTGATAGCAACAGGATGATTTTAAATACTTTCAAAAATATTTTCAACCCTATTTTTGTAGAAATCTAGGGGACGCAAACCCATTTAGGGGTGAATTAGCAATATAGCCCAGGTAGGTAGTGAATGGCGTACGTGACTATCAACACGAAACCCGCTTTAGGCTCGTTTAAGTTTACTATGAGTGTCGTTATTATTACGAGCTTTCCCGCATCAAGGTCTCTTAGACCCTATTCCATAAATTCCATCAAATTGACTTAAGGCTTTTACGGATTTGATTTTTCTTAAGAAATTGCTGGATACTAAATTTCTTATTCGACTAATAAGATTGGTTAATTAAGACGATAATAATAATTTTTAATTACAAGCAGACCATTGCGTCGTTTTCAATTTTATCCTATTTTAATTTATTCATATATATGTACATTACAAAATGGAATATGTTAATTAATGCATTTAAAAATAATTTAAGTAATAAGGTAAAATTAGGTATGTTTAAAAATAACTCATAATATCTAGAGAATAATTTGTTAAAAAAGTAAGAGAATCTTGTAACGAAAAACTCCCTCAGAGACGTGGAAAATGTCAATGTCCAAAGTAATATTGTTCAACATAGAGATAGCCCTTCTAACAGGCATAAACATTGGCAGATTGGTCCTGTATATTGGAATGTGAAACAGTCTATGCTGACGCTGTCTAAGGTAATTATCCGGAACATAAAAGCTAATGCTTTGCATAATTTCAGGGTTGTCAATAATACCGCGCAACAAACGAAAAAAGGGCGTAGTTAAATACACATTCCTTTTGATCTTCAAACTGCTGTAACCAAGCATACCCTGGAGGAACTCAGTGGAATAAAGCCATGGATAATATCCGCACTCCCTCGTATGTAGAAATCGATGAAATTTATTCTGAACCCTCTCCACCATAAGAGAGTACTTTAACTCACACGGTCTCCAAATCATCGAGCCACTCTCGGGTCTACTTCGTACCAACGAGTTATAAATAATTCTTAGTACTTGTGTTTTACCAAAAACCCTGGCAATACGCAAGACGAATCCCAACATCTTCAACGAACTACTACAAACTGTTTCGATCTGATCATAAAATGTCAGGGAACTCACAAAAGTGATGTTTAGATCCCCGTAAGGGTAAACACAGAGGATAGAATGCCATACCACTGTTTTTTGCATACTTGTTTCTTTTACATTCACCGACCTTGTTTTTTCTACATTCATAAACCTTATCAATTTGGCCGAGGACTGGAAGAAATGGAGGTATAAAATCATACTCCTAGTACCTGATATCACTGAAGACTATGATGTTAAACATTGAGGAAGGCAATAAATAAGAAAAAGATGACAATTTCACTTTCAATTACGAAATTATTGAGATACGAGATCGAACCACATCCTTGAAATAGAGAAGGTGCAAATGCAATTTTTGCGATACTTATATCTTTAAAAAAATCATTATTATCCATTCCTGTAGACATCTTTTTTTTAGCAGGGATGCTGGATTACAACACCTTCGAATGATAAGTTGGAAAGATTGCAGAATATGGTAAACGTTATATCTTTAATCTTGGCAAATTCGACCACATAACCGAATATCGCACGCAACTACACTGGCTCAATATCAGGCATAGAAGAAACATTCACATTTTATCACTTCTTCACAATATTTTAAATAATCCCACATCGCCTGTTTATCTGGGTGAACTCTTCCAACGTCTATCACAACATGGACTATCTTTTCATTCTAGTAATGAGAGAACCCTTTTAATACCCTTTCACCGCTCTAATTTTCTAGCCTACTCTTTCACAGTAGTAGCTGCTCGGTTGTGGAATAATCTACCTATTAATATTAGAGACGCCCCGCCCCTTCTTTAGTTACATTTAAATCAAGATTGAAATGTCACTATCTAAATATTTGAGTTGTTCCGTTCTCCTTCTTCTTTCTTTCTCATCTCTTCTCTTATCTTTATAATAAAGAGTTAATTGATTTTATAAGTCAGTTTTTAGTTTTGGATAAAATTGTAAGATAGAGTGTAATTTCTTAGAATATGTCTATGTACTTGTAATTTTCTCAAACTGAACGGTTTGGGTAGGTAGGAAGAAACTGCTTTAAGGGAAAACGCTCGCCCTTTAATGTATCTAAAAAGTAAAAAAAAAAAAAACTGATCGTCAACTTTTTCTTGGGAAATATTTCTATATGCTGAATTCTGGAACTATATATAATCCAAATATATTGAAAGATATCAATTTGTAAGTTCACAATAACTATACTAGAGCGAGATCTCTGTTTTACGCACCCAGAAGCCGAACGAATGCAAGTCAGAATTCACCCATTAATTGGGCAATCCGCTCGCTGGATACGGCTTCTGCAGATAATATGGATCTATTTTTCTGTACATATCGACAGTTTAGCAGCTATATGCTATCTATTCATAAAGTTCTTCCTTATATTTACGCTCTACATCACGTGATGTACACAGAACTTTGATTGAACAAGACATTTGATTTCAGAAACACAGATTTAAAAAAATAAAAAATACTCTATCATAATACATGGCAATATTCTTGCAAGAGTGTTAAAATATGACATATTGTTTAATAAAAATGGAAGGTAAAAATATATCAAGTGATCTCAGATGCCTAGTGGGAACGTACAATGACACATTTTGAACACAAAACAAAAAGATTTAAAAATAAAAAAACACTCTATCATGATACATGGTAATATTCTTGCAAGAGTGTTAAAATATGACATATTGTTTAATAAAAATGGAAGGTAAAAATATATCAAGTGATCTCAGATGCCTAGTGGGAACGTAAAATGACACATTTTGAACACAAAACAAAAAGATTTTAAAATAAAAAAATACTCTATCATGATACATGGCAATATTCTTGCAAGAGCGTTAAAATATGACATATTGTTTGAAAAAAATGGAAGGTAAAAATATATCAAGTGATCTCAGATGCCTAGTGGGAACGTACAATGACACATTTTGAACACAAAACCAAAAGATTTAAAAATAAAAAAATACTCTATCATGATACATGGCAATATTCTTGCAAGAGTGTTAAAATATGACATATTGTTTGAAAAAAATGGAAGGTAAAAATATATCAAGTGATCTCAGATGCCTAGTGGGAACGTACATTGACACATTTTGAACACAAAACAAAAAGATTTAAAAATAAAAAAATACTCTATCATGATACATGGCAATATTCTTGCAAGAGTGTTAAAATATGACATATTGTTTAGTAAAAATGGAAGGTAAAAATATATCAAGTGATCTCAGATGCCTAGTGGAAACGTACAATGACACATTTTGAACACAAAACAAAAAGATTTAAAAATAAAAAAATACTCTATCATGATACATGGCAATATTCTTGAAAGAGCGTTAAAATATGACATATTGTTTGAAAAAAATGGAAGGTAAAAATATATCAAGTGATCTCAGATGCCTAGTGGGAACGTACAATGACACATTTTGAACACAAAACACTAAAACATTTGAACAAACCAAATAAATATTTTAATTATATTTTACATGATTGAGAATCGCTGTCGCGCGCCTGAAATCCGTTGGGTATCTTTTTGAATGAATGGGGCTGTACGATAGTGAATGGGGAGGGTGAGGAACGCAAGATGCTGAGAGGCCATTGACGTCACAATTCCACGAACAACCTTCTGTCAACCCAACGACTTCACATTCTTCGAACCCCACGTGGGATCCGCCAGCAACCACGTGTGCGAGGGATTCTCGGGAATTCGGTAAAAAAAATATGGACACTATCTATTATTATAAATCTCCATTGTGGCCGATCACATTTAGTCATCTGGGTATATTCGAATTACTTATAATTAAACTTAACAATATTTTTATTTAAAATAATTTATACAGCACTCGATTAGTAAAAATTCGACCCAAAGGCGCTGTAAAATAAATACTCCAACACGTATTGTAGCTACATAGTGCATAGAGTAACGTCGTATTGCGTCAAGTAAATAATAACTTATTTTGAAATTCAGTTTTTAAAAGCAAAAATTCAACTCATGTTTGTAGTGTGTTCCACATTTAAAAAAAACGAATAATTAAAAACTTTTATGGTTAAATAATATATGATTATTTTCTACAATAAGAAAGATACATCAAGTCTTGAATTCTATGTAGACTCCTGTGACATAATAAAAGGGTTAAAATATAATATTATATAATACAGTATTTTTTGGAACTAAAATAACTTTTTTTATGAACCAACTAGTATCGGCACTTGTACGTTGCCTATTCAGAGTAATATATATAAATAAGTATATTATTTTCTAAAATTATTTTTATAATAACCAAAATCCCACCGAGCCACTTTCTGTAGATTGTTAGTGGAGATTTAAATTTATACTAACTTGTTTAATATAACCTTAATTTATAAAACAATGCATTGATATTAGCAGCCGGAAAGATCAGTTATATAGATACAAATAAACTGTTTTTCTATTTCAAATACAAGAAAATATGTAAAAAATTAAATACGTACACATAAGTTGGTTAAATAACTATTTATATATAAACTTTTGATCTAGTAGCCACTCTCTTATTTTACTCTTGTTTCATTGGGTGTTCCACTTAAGTTCTTTTGGAAATAAATAAGAAATGCTAGGTTCTAAATAATTAAGAATTCTATTACCATATTTATTACCATATTATCTGCACGTTTTCACAAACTTATTAACCTTCAAAAAAGGAGAACATTAATAGACCTCACTTTCCTCTACAAAAATATTAACAGTCTAGCTGATTCGTCCTAGCTCCTAAATAAAATTCAAATTAACTGTTCATCACGTGCCCTATGAAATTACCCATCCTTTCGAATACCAAGCGTCAATACGAACTATTGTCATAATTCGTTTTTACATAGATCGTGTTCCACTTTTAACAGCTTTTTTAACCATATAGATATCTATCATACAGGATTACAATTATTTAAAAATAGAGTATTAAAAGCTTTTGAATAAAACTCCCGTTGATCCCATTTTCTCTTACATCACTTTACATTACACACATTAATATTGTTAATTTTAATAAATTTCTACTGAAATTTGTATTACTGCTAAAACCGCTTTAATGAAATTTTATCAACTACCTTTGGTTTAAAATCTTCTCCTTATATTGCTTTTTCAAATTTTAAACATTACTTGTCATACCTGTTATTCTTTCTTTTTTCTCTGCTACATTGACATGTTTTTATAATTTTAAGCTACTTTGTATTACTTATTTTGTAGATGTATATAAAATCAATATATTGCTGCTTTTACTGTAGCGTGTTATAAATTTTGAACATGTTTTAAAATTGACTTAAATTTATTGTCTTATCTAAAGATTCTTCTCGTCGTTTCTTTGAATCCCTTTAAATATGTATGTGTATATTTATGTTTTTCTTTTTTTTAAATGTTATTATTATTTTATTTTATTATTACATTTGAACATGTTTTTCATTCTTATTTCAATTTTTAATTTTAAATTACTTTTACAAATTTTCTTCATTTTTTTACTGTAATTAATTTTTTTTAATAACTTCTATTTATGTTTTTTTTCCTTCTCTTTTTTATACTTTAATTAATAACCTTACATATAATTGCTATATAATATGGAAACTTCACTGGTCCACTAAATTTTAGTCTAACTGTGTAAAATATAAAACTATGTAACTGTACTGTACGTTTCCTAAATAAAAGAAAATTAAAAATAAAAAATAATTAAAAATATATTTTTGTTACTACCAAACCATTATTATACGTGAAGCTTGTATTATGTAATTGTGTGTACATACACACACGTGTAATTTTTTAAGTTATAAGGTAAGTCATTGTAGTATTTGTCCATTGTAATTATTTTCAACGGTCCTTAGTTTGTCTTTGATTTTTTTATGTTGTTGTTTAGTTGTTTTCTGGTATTACATTTGTAAATGTCAGCATTTTAAGTTAATATTATGTCGTTGTCTTGTACGTTTCCCACTGAAATTTTGTGTACAATTTTTGCCGTCTCAATATTTTTAATGATTTTCTGCCAGGATTTTTCAAATCGCGATGCAACTTTTAATTGAATTTCAAGCAGAAAATATTTATTGGAAATTTATTTCAAAGGATATTCAAATAAGAACAGATGATGTTAAACTTGAAGCAACTACGATTGTTAAATGAGTTTTAAACATAATTTATTTTTGGCAATGAATTATGAAAAAAATTAACTCGTAATTTTGATTTAACGGACAATTTATCGAATTGTACTTCAAGAGATTGGTGCTGAATTATAGTGGTATAAAAGTCCAAGTTTTTGTGGACAAGAACTGGATTCAACTTTCTTGGCAGTTATCAATATGAATGTATTCAAAAAGTTCTTTATGTTAATTTATAAATTATTGAATAGTAAAATAGATTACCCAGAACTGTTAACTTTAATAAACTTTCGTATTCCACATAGACCAACAAGACTCAATTATTTTTTTACAGTTATAATCGTGGTACTAATTATTTATTGAACTCACCAATTATTTGCATGCAGTGACTTGCAAATCAATACAGTGATAATTTTGATTTATTTTATTACACACCGCTGATGATCAAGTCCTGTGTCTAAAAAAAGAATTAACAATTAAATATTCAAATATGATTAGTTCTTCACTTTTGTTTTAATTCTTTACTCTTGTGTGTATAATTATTTACTTAATTTATTATTGTTTAGTATTAACATTTATATAAACCATGAAGTAAACTTTTTAACTTTCCTTTTAAAGAACTTTCGTTTTCTTTTTTTTTCTCTTTTTCTTCTTCTCTTCCTCTTTTTTAAAACCGCTATTTTCTTTAATTTATATTTTCATTATATAGGTAAATATTTATATTCATTACAGATTTATTATGCCTTTTTTACAAATATAAATAGTGATTACCATTGTGTACTTTTCTCGATGTTTTTGTTTTGTTTTAAATATTTTTTTCACTGGTTTTATTGTAATTATGTAAAAGGTTCATGGAACCGTTAATAAATAAATAAAAGAGATAAATACCATTTTATAGAACGGAATACCAGTAGTCTAGGCATTTATAGGGCTTATTCTGCTTATGTTTGAACATCCTTTTTCCCTTTTAAAATGTTTTTCATCTCCGTTGTAATATATTAATGTTACAAAATCTTTTTTTTAGAGGACTTAAATGTAAATAAAATAAAATTAGAATCTAAACCTCAAATGCAACACTAATTGGATAAAATGGCGCTATATAAATCATCTGCAGTAACACTGATATGTATTTAAAAATAAATCGTTTGGATTCGCTTCACATCCGGGGCGGTTGCAAAGGCTGAGGTCACTCGGTGCGCGTGCACTTGTACAGCGTGGGCGGGGCGACGCCTATGATGTCACACCCGGCGGGCGTCTGAATTTGATAAGAAATAACTCTTAAAGACATTCTTAAAGTACAAGTGAAAAGGGTGGTCACTTGTAAACTGCAGTGGTCGGATAAGCGAGAAACCCGGAAATATTTTTGGAATATTATATTAAAAAAATTAAGCATCTTGTGCTGTTCTCATATTGTACTATATAGAATATTATATTTATTTGCTATATATTTTTTCTGCTTTGTGGTCTAATGGTTAGCGGATTTACCTATTCTAACATATTTATTTTACTAAAATAACATCACAAATAACAAAATATTTTAGGCACTGGGACAATGTATCACACCAAGGACCCTTGAGAAATGGTTCGACATTATTAAGGTATAATGCTCTCCAATAGCAAGGGTACTTGCCTCTGACACTATCGAGATATATACCTTAATGTCTAAAACATAGTTTTACTGGTGTGAAATATGTCGATCTTTAAAGTGATAATGTTCAGCTGCCAGATTGCTCTTCCAATCGGCATAACTAAAGACAGGTTGGTTCTGGAAACCGGGAGGTAAAACAGTCTATATTGACGCTGTCGGAGACAAAAACATCAGAAATATAAAAATGTTTACTCTCTAAAATGGCTGAGTTCTCAATAAAACCCTTTTCTATCATGCGAATTCTCCCGGACATGGTTTTTAAAATATATCTTTTTTATATAGGAGCTGCATATTTTTTTGCCTTGCTTACTCGTATTATGTATAAAACTTATATTCACTGCAAAAAGTATGATCCTTCTAATTACTCTAACTAAAGTGTGAGGATCTGGTGGGATAATCAGCTGCGGCCTTGTTAAGGAATCTCGGGCATGGTTAAGACGAAGTACTTATTTTCTTTTTTACTCTATTATTTTTTAAAAAATATTGTTCACTTTTTAGCATGAACACTTGACAAATTATCTACTCTGCTCAATGTTTATTTTTAGTAAATTAATTAATATAACTTAAATTTTTTGAAATTCCACTCCTTCATGCGCTTTGTAACTGCAAGACAGTTGATAATCTTGCTTCGATATATAAATATTATTAACCATAAAATACTTTTATTTTGTAAAAAAGGTCTAGAATTTCGACAGTTCATGCGCTTCGTTGCTGCGAGACTTCTTTTGACTCATATTTTAACGAGAAACTAGAATATCAACTGTCTATGCACCCTGTAGCTACAAAACGAGCTAAGATGTTTATTTAGTAGAGTCTAGCGCAGTTTTTAAAGTTACCCAAGAACTAAAAAATTGCCTTTTTTTATTTTAAATTTCAAGTTGAAAGTTCCATCTGACATATTTCTTAATTTTAGTGAAGTTAAGGAGCTAAAACCTTTATTGTTGTGAAGAGATTCATCTGACTGAATTGTTTCACATACTAGGCAGCGCCTGAAATAATTTTCCAATTTTGTTTCATAACTAATTATTTCATGTGTAAAATTAAACTTAAAAAAATAAGGTTACAAAAAATAAATCCTGAAAAAACTTTCCAGAAATAAAAAAATAAAAAACCAATCAAGTCGAAAATTTTCAAAAACCATTAAAAAATCATAACTCAAAAACTACGCAAAAACACGGAACATACACGGGGGTGATTCGTATACACCTTAATATGAGGCACCTACATTTTACCTTTGAACGTCGCTTCTCCGGCCATACTGTATATTACTTAAAACTAAGCACTTAACGGAGAGAAGAACACAGAAAACAGATTCATAAAAAGCCGGAAAGACTCAGCAGTTTCACTTAATGAGATCATGCTACTATGTATTGTTATTATTTATTATCCTTATCGTCCGTAGACATTGGTTTAAATTCTATTTTATTATTTTGTATTTTTGATTGCACAACAGTCGAAGAAGTCCAATTACGGTGGTCAATCACAGCACAGAACACCACGGCTTGAGACAATTCACGTGTCGTTTGAGTGATCTCACCGGAAATCGAATACGGAGCCCTACGTCTATGAGGCAAATATTTTTTTTACAGAATGAAGGTAATCCACACGCTGTTGTTAGACGATTTGTAATCTAGCTTCAATATGAAATGTTATCAACTATCAAATACCTAAATTTTGTAAATGGAGTCTAGAATTCCAATCATTCATGCACTCAGTATCTATTGGGGGCGAGATTTCTTACCGTCGCGCTCTGTATTTGCAAGACGTGCTGGAATATTTGTTTATTGTACAGCGCCGTTAAGGTGATTTTCACAAAAATGACGCTATTTAAATTATCCAAGCATAATAAAAAGAATCCTCATACAAATGATACACAGTAAACTAAAAACTAAACCAACCAAGTTCAGTCATATTACTCCACTATTTCGGGAATTACACTGGCTACGTTTACCACAGAGGGTGGAATACAAACTCTGTTGGCTTATGTATAAGTCGCTGCACAACTCTGCACCAGAATATCTAAGGGAACTTTGAATTCCAGATAAACTAGCTGACAGACGTCTTACGTTCAGATCAGCTACATAAACGTTGAAAAGAAAAGTTATTATACCTCTACGCAAACAGCGCACTAAATTTGGCGAACGCGCAAACGCGCAAATGCGGTCGCAGGCCCTACGGCATGGATGCTCTCCCAGCAGAGGTCCGAAACTGTGAGAGTAAAGTGATGATTTAGAAAAAACTTAAAACCCACTTGTTCTCTAAATCATTTGTATAAATTCTCATCATGTGGTGACAAAGTACATTATTTTTCTTATATTAAAAAGTTAAAATTAAATTTACATCTTTATATAATCAGTTTGTAAAGCGCCCTTGAGGTATTGTATTACGAAAATTGCGCTTTATAAGTTATCCGTAATTATTATAATTATGCACCGTCGTTGCGGATAAAAGCATGAAGATCATTTTGAAATTTTCAATGCATTACCTTGAAACAAAATATTTAAATTTCAAATAAAATAGCGGAAACAAAAAAAATTGATTCACTACGAAATCGGTACAGTCTTTGAATAATTTTAACTAATTTTACAATATCTCATGTTTTTTTTATTAATTCTTCAGATAATTGAGTTTTATTTCATATAAACTTATCACATGATTATATAGCGTCCTTGAGATTATTAATATGCGATCGGGCGCCACAAAACCCAAATTATTATTATTAAAATAAATCACCATTTTAGAGAGCCGTAAAGTAAACAAGTTGTTTTTTTGTTCTCGGGGGAATATAGATTGGCGAACATTCCGTGTGCCGTTCGCATTACATAGCTTTGAGTTCCGAGTTCAGTTCATATACCCCGCATGATACATTTGGAATACTTATTCCTTAATCGGATAGCAAAATATCGTATGAAAAAAATTAAATTAAAATTTGTTTACGTATACAAAACGAAGGAATTTTTCCGTTTTGACTAGGACTTTTGATTAGGAGAAAGGTTCAGAGTTTGATTACTGGTAATAAAACGAAAAAAAAAAATTCTCAAGCCTGTAAATAAAAATTAACAAACAAATTACATTCCACCCCGTGAAAAGGTTCAGAATAGCACCCTCGGCGTAAAGTTAGCAACTGCAGTAATGTCAAATTGTCAGAATAGAAATGTCGCATCATATAGGTTTCAACTCAAAATTTCACAAAAATCAACGGATGAAATAATTGGTGAAATATGCAGAGAGCAAAGTGACCACTTAAACAGATTATCAGTCCCGTAAATAAATTCCTGGACTGTTAAAAGTTCTCCATCTCTGTTGTAACATTATGTCGATCTTGATAGTTCTTTGGGGAATGAAATCTTGCCACTGTTTAGATACATTTTGACAAACTCAAAATATTTTTTACAAAAATGCCAGTTACGATGTTTACTATTTTCTGTTTACTCACGTGCCATGGGGTGGGTTCATGGTCGTTTAATTGTAATGTTTATATAATAATCCTTACAGTAATTAACACAAAACCGCATAACTCCATTATGATAATCTATAAATAATAAATAGTAATTTATTAAAATATGTGTTATTGATCACCGATAGCCGATACAAGAAGTAATGGAACCGATATTAAAAGCTAGACAGTTTAAATTGATAAAGATAGTCATGCGGAAGTAGTGAAGCATACATTTGTTTTTTCATGTAAATTGTTTGTTTTAGCTAATGATCAATACCAAATATACTAGTAGCTATAAATAGCGAAGCTGATAATTTTTTTGTAGCGTATTTTAAAATTAATTACCGTCTTTAAGCAACCAAGACAATATCTCATTTTTTATTATGTATTTAAGATATCAACAGTAATACAGCAGATATACAAAAACAAACGATAAAACATAAAATAAAATCAATAACAAATATCCACAAAAATACATAATATGAGTATAAACAAATCTAAATCATTTGAATAAATCCGTAGCACGTGACAACAAAATAAATTATTTTAATCAAATTACAAATTTAAAGCTTCAATTAAATTAACTTAACAGTAGAATCACCATGTAAAGCGCCCTTGAGGTATTTTATTACGAAAATGGCGCTATATAAGTTATCCACAATAAATAAAGTAGGAATAGAATAAGAATTCGTATGTGTGTGTGTGTGTGTAAGATAGAGAGAGAGTAAGGGTGGGTGAGGGTGTGTATGTGTGTGTATGAGGGTATGTATTTGTGTGTGAAAGTGAAGGTCAGGGTGTGTGTATGTGTGAGTTAGTATCAAATTAATGGAGCTCACATTTTGAAAGTCATCTTATTGCAATCGAAAGGTCAATAGAATAAAAGTTTCAATTATACTCTTTAGCGAAGCGTACAAGTGGAGAGTTCTGGACATAGTTTGTACGAACGGATGGTACATGGAACAAACAGTTAGATGTGTAACGAGCACGTCCGCATTCAGTGATGCATAGGGCACTGCATTGGTAAACCAAACAGCGTATTTCAAACGTGTGTTACATGAAGAGGTGATCCATTTTCTTGGCTTAGCCAGCATACCTCGACGGTATTCTGATAATCCAGATAGATACTTACTACTTAGATACATGAATTATTTTATCTTCTTTAGAATAAATTGTATAAGTTCCAAAAATAATTAACCAATTACTTGTTTTGTGAGAAATAATTATTAGTCAACGAACAATTGACAGAAACAAAGAAATATTGAGTTTGATCCTAGAACATAAATTTAGTAGGGTTTTTATTTTATTTTATTTATGATTTATGTTATTTATAGCTTAAAAACAATAAGGTATTTTTCTTGCTTTTTAAAAAATCATTATATGCAAAAAAAAAGTGGAAAAAATTTGAATCGTCAGGTATTACTATAAACTATTCAAAAATAATTTGAAAACCCGCATTATAATCAAACCGCAAAAACATTTTGAAAAAAACTTACTTGCTACCATAATTACATTATTGAGGTTTGTAAAAGAGTAGTTATTTTTAACACAACCAAACGGGTGACAACTATACGCAAAACTAATCCCCAGGGGTCCTAATTTAGAAATTGACTTAAAAAAAAACTATACTACTCAAAAATGTCCAAATTTGTTCCGACAGTTATTATTAACATCAAATGCATTATCATATTAGAGATACATGAGTTATTTTACATAAGGACAAATTTGTACCGTCAAGGAGCAAAAAGTAAAACAAACTTCTCAAATCAACGTAGTGAAATCAAGTAGGTGAACGCACCAACTTCTATGCAATAAGGCGGAGTTCACTCGATTTCCTTATTTATTTTTACCTAAGAGCAGCCATCGAGTCGGAAACACTCGTCCAGGGTTCCGGTTCTATTTCACAAACAGAACTATATTCTTTGTACGCCAGGACTTAGGAAAGCAATTAAAAAATTAAGAAACTTTTATAAAATAAGCATGTTTATTTTTTTACTCAGTGTTAACATAAGTTGTGTTCGTTTTTTTACAAATTAAAAATAAGCACCAAAAATATATAAAAAAGGTAAAAATTATACGTTATTCGGAAGGAAATTTCCTGCTCTACCATAAACGGTTTTTTTTTGTTTTTACGTTACATTTATTATTTTATTTTATTAGTACGAACCTGAAAACAATTTTTAAGTTTTATACTTTTTTATACCATTTAGTTTAAAAAATAATGCTTTGAGTATGTCCAAATGTTTGAAAATAGGCTGGATTTCCTCGCTAGAAAGATATTTAGATTATAAGCTCTGTGAATGCTTAGACTTACATATCCCCTTCTCAGAAACGTTTTCCTTGTATCGCAACAAATTTAAATCTCTTCAATCCGTGCCTCATGTCTGAGGACGGTGATTATCCCTGACTCCAGGGATGGCTCTACAGTATCCCTCTATCTGAAACGGTCTTGTGCTCTTCTATAGGCATTCGTCAGTGGTGGTTCTGATAATTCAGTGTCTATGCCTATGCCTACGTCCACGCGAGCTTGTTCCTTCAACACTTCCCGGGAAAATAGTTTTCTCCAAACTATCGGATTTCCCCCTGGAAATTAGTCCAAAGAACTGCAGGATTCTTTTTTCGCACATGGATGTTTGTTTTTCTCCTATGTCCAGTTTCTGTAGTATAGATGCATTTGTTTGTCTGACCGTCCACGGAATCAGCAGCATTCGCCACCAACACCACATCTCGAAAGCTTCAATTTTGTTTCTTTTCAGATTTCCGCAGTGTCCAACACTCCACACCGTATATGAACACTAAGAAAACAAAAGCCTCTTTTCGGTGTTCATGGTTATACTGTGATTCTTCCAAATCTTCACCAGCCGACTCAGCACTTTTGGCAATACCTATACGTCACCGTATTTCACTTACACGCCCACCACCATCGCTGATGCGAGAACCTAGATAAATGAAATTGTTGACTCTTTCTAAGTTGCGCAATAAGGATAATGGTGCTACTTTATTAGCTCGATCAATGATCATATGTATAGTTTTTCTCATATTCATTGAGAGTTCCAGGTCTGAACTAAGAGCATCTATTCCGTCAATTAGTTTCATTTTAATTTCTGACGGCGCGGTGTAGTCAGCATATCTCAGGTTGGATAATTTTCTTCCTCGAATTGTGAACCTACTTGTCCAGCCGTTAAATGCTTTTTAAAATTTAGATGCCATGAATTATTTACTAATTCGTTGCAACATAATGAAGAAAAATACATTATTGACTATTTCATTGTGCTTTTTTTATGTGTCCTCTTGTTCTTTTCATTTGAAAAAAAATGGACGCATGTTAACACCTAATTTATTATTGTCCTCTCATCACTTGTATACGAGTAATACCAGCAGCTGTTACCTTGTCAGCTATTTGGAAGTAGATGACATTAAATTCGAGGGTCTAGATGTCGCCATGCGCACTAAAGATATATGTTTTTGTGTGTTTGAATTCGATAAATCTTAGATCGTGTCATAAATTATCAGCACACCTCTGCTTCTTAGACGTAAACAAATATATAATTAGTAAAAAAATACGGTTCAACCATCTCAGACATATTTGTGTGTAAAAAGCATGGCTATACCGCGTGCCAACTACCCAGCTAGGAACAAATTAATGTTATTTCATCGAGTGTGTTTTGCAAGCGGAAGAAGTCGAGGTCGTCCATACTACATACTCAACACGTGACAAGGCCACGAATACTATTCTAAGTCCAATACCCCGAGGGCATCTAACTACGTTTTAGGTATGCTATTTCAAATTCTACCACTTTGATTCAAAGATACACAAAAAAAATTGTCGTAAAACGGTTCGCGAAAACTCATTAAATTTGCAATTTCTTTGATAGGCGGACATGAGAGTATAAATGCATTTTTGTTCATTTTACGATTTATGTAAGAAAATGTTCCTCGTGCCTGCATCAATAGCATTAACAGTACACTTACAATCATCATACGCTCAGCAGCTTTGGGTGGGCCATGGCTGAATCCAGGAGTCTCCTCCACTCTTGCCGGTCGGTTGTCCTTCCTCTCCAGTTCCTCACTTCCAATATTGTTGTATCTGCACTGGTGCAGTCCATCTATCTTGTTTTGGGCCTTCCTAGCCTTCGTCGTACTTGTGGCACAGAGAGGGTTAGACGTTTTATAAAGTTTTCGATAGCTCCAGATTCCTATTGTAGCGACGACGTCAATGGTTGTTTTCTCTCACGGAGCCATAAACAACTCTTAGAATTCTTATTTCAAAAGCTGTAATGGTTCCCAAAATACTATTTGTCATAACCCTGCTTTCGAAGGCATTGTCAGGTTGTACAGTATTTTTTTTACATATTAGTTTGGACCGGATACTTTTTTTTATCGCACCACAACAGTCCAGGAGGCCCAATTATGGTGGTGAATTACAGCACAAAATACCCAGGATTGTCAAAAATTACATTTAATTTTTGTGTTCTCACTAGGAATCGAACTATGGAATACGGGAATCTATGTGTGAGTCAAGCGTCTTGACTGCTACACCACGGAGGCCACCAATACGACTTTTCAAAACATATTAAAAACTACATTTGGTTTTAATAAAATAAATATTCGCATTCGTGTCATATTTTCAGTAGCATAGATAGTACAAGATGGTCTCAGTTATATAAATAGACTCATTTCTATTATTCATTGCATGGTACAAATAGCGAGTAGACTCATTATGTTTGGCAAAATTATGTACGATAGATGTCGAGCTACGTACATTACGTAAGATTGAAATAAGCATTATCGACAAAATCATGAAAGATTTCTCCGTTGCTTTGGACATGTAGAGCAAATGGTCAGCAAAAAGACGGCTAAAAGGATTTACGCTGCAAATCTTGATGGATACAGAAATAGAAGAAAACCAAAAAATGAGCATGGCTAAATCCACCAAATTATTAAAGATAGGCATGTTAAAAGTCGGAATAATCGGCGCGCGTGCATGAAAAAATATATGAATGTACAGGAAGTGAAATCTTTTGCTGAAGACAAAGACAGAGTGATATGGCATTCTATCTTCTCCACCTACCCTTACGGCGTGATGGTTTGTTGTTTTTGTTGTATTTCTGTCTCATCTTCAATGATTATACATGAAATATTGAAATTTGAAATATTGCGTATTGTATCTTTTTCAACTTATTTTTAAATGTACCTACACTTAAGATAATATTTAGTTTCATATAAATTATCCTAACACTGTATAATATTCACCAGTCTGAAGATGCCCATTGGAGGGTGAAAGCGCTAATTGGTCAAAATAATTGAGTGGAAGTTTACTAAGTATTTTTTAATTAAATATAAGTAAATATAAGTTATAACATCACGAAATATTTCTGTTATTACAATATTTGAGTTTGTCCAAATGTTTGTAGACAAAAGACTGAGACTGAAAAAAGACCTAAAATCAACAAATGGAAGAATAAAAGAAATATGGATGTTCAAACATAGGCAAAATGGTGAATGTTACACAGTGTGTAAAGTGGCCACTTAAACCAATGACAGGTCATAACCCCTGTAAATCCCTAGACTTCCATATTCCCATTTTAACATTTAAAGAAATAATTGGATTGAAATGATTGAAAAAAATGATTTAAATCACATAAATCCAATGTATAAGGTATTTGAATTACACAGAAACAAATGCAATAATAATGGATCAAATGATAGTACAAAAATAGAGGTGAATTTATGTTGAAAACTACCAAAAAACGTATTAATTTTAAAATGTAAAATATTAGATAAATACCTGTGATAACTGAAGCGTTTTCTTCCTTTTCCAGTTCTATTTGAACATCCTTTCATGGCACAAGTCGGCATAATGAATTTTGATGTAATTAGCACTAAATACGTTAAACAATCATCAAAATACCGATAGAGCGTTTGACAGTTCGAAACAATACTGGCCGCCTACGTAAAAAATGAGCATCGTAAAATTCTAAAATCGACAACAAAACAAAAAATGAGGACCGTAAACACAGATTTTTTTTGTCTCCCTTTCTCTCATTTAGAACATATTGTAAAAAATAAGTCCGCTATAACCGGCAACGTGCATTGGATTGGTAAAATGTTTTGTTATCCCTCTATATATGTATATACTCTATACCTTTATATCAGCCATAAAAGATTTTAAGGCAACAGTTTCTTTGTTGATTTATCTGCCCTATTCATTCCCTTTTCCACACGCAGTGGTGCATAAGGCACTGTTTTAGCAAACCATCGTATTTTGATCGTCTGCTTCATGAAGGTGATTGGTCTTACGCTTCAGGTACCGGTACAAGAAAAATGAAATATCACAGTTTAAACAACCTTTGAAATCAATATTTCACGTCCACGCTACCACGAATCGAACCCAAGACCTCAAGAATGGTAGACGAGCGCGTCAAACACTCCACAACAAGGCAGACATATGTTAACTTGATTTTCTTAATCAAGATGTTTACCTGAGAAGAGCCATCAAGTCGAAAACAGAACTTTATTCTTTATCCGCCTGGAAACAGATAACTCTATACATACATCTAAAAAATGCATTTACTAAATCAGATACAATATAACAAAAAATAATAACAATTTATGTTAAGTAAATACCAATGTTTTTCCTGGCCAATTACCTTTCATTCCCATCCTTCCCTTGACCCACCCTTACGGTACCTACCTGACATCAAGATAGAAGTAATTCAAAATTAGAAGATTTGGATTGAGAATAAAAACAAAACAACATTTTTGACAGTACATTAAAAGTTCTTGGATTCGTCGCGCGTCGTTGTAAGCATCGTTTCAATTCATCATCCAGTAGTTGAGATTGAAGAACATTCACAACATATCAAAGGTGGGTATCCATTCCGTGTTCCTATCCTTTCTTCGAATATTTCCCTATCACAAAACTGAATGAAATTCGTTTTTCATTTACAGTCCGCCTTTTCGTTAACAAATTATAAAAAATATATATGAAACTAGTTATAGCTGCATGCGCATTAATATTTAATTATTTATTTGTCATTTAAAACTAAAAAACAATACAATCATTCACAAGGAAACAGATTCCAACCATGTAATAATTTTGTAAAAACAAAACACCATTTTTTTCTGATTCATTTCATATGATTCAGTATCTATGTATTTTTATGAAATTGACTGATTAAGTTTTCCCTTTTTTTTTATTATTAATAAAACATACAAAATATGTAGGGTGGGGCTTAATAGGACTCAAAATGCCAAATACTCCTCCAGTCGAGTTGAAGGCCTGTCAATGACTGTCATCGGCCGGCTTCTCCGGAAGAGTTTTAAGTCAATTCCTCTTCACTAGAGCGAATGCCAGAGATGTTTCTGATTTGGCCTACTATAGAATGTCTCTCCCGATCCCAGCACTTACAGATAAAATGGAAGCTTATTCAAAACAGGAAAATCCACGTTTATGAATTATAAACCTTGTAGATAAAAAGCAAGGTAAATAATAAATGCAACTCTCAGATAAAAAAAATAAAAATAATCAAATGCGCCTTGACAAAAAGATTCAGGCAATCAGCACAACAAATCTACAATAGTTAATAGGGTCCTATTTGCAAACCCGGCAAAATCCAAAATCCAAAAAAGGTGAGATATTTATTGAAACTTATTCAGAGTACAATTTTTTACAAAAATTATAACATTGTCAGTTTAAAATACCGCTTTATTTGTAAGAACTTGACTTTTAAATTATCGGGTTTGTTACAAACATGGCTACCTTTACTTGAGTATTGTAGAGTTGGAACGTATAATATTTTTTTTTTGTTTCAATACTGTTTCTTGACATAACCATGCTTATGTCATCACTGCTTACGCATAAAATATTTACTGATTATAATAAAATATTGAAGTTTAAAAAAATATGAAGTTAAGTATTGTATCAGTTTTTTGTGATTTGCTCAAAATAAAGAAAGATGGATTTCGCTGGGTTTGCAAATAGCACCCTTAGTTTTACTCCTTTTAAAGCGGACTCATGGAATGTTATTAAACAAACTGATTTGCATTTATTTCAACAGAGAGGGAAAAAGTTTTCGAGAAGAAATTTGGAAGTCTAGGCATTTACAGGGCTTATGACCTGTCATTGGCTGGTTTAAGTGGCACTAGCCAATGACAGGTCATAAGCCCTGTAAATGCTTAGACTTCCAAATTTCTTCTCGAAAACTTTTTCCCTCTCTGTTGAAATAAATTTAAATATGAACAACTCCCTAGGGAGAAAATCCAGCCAGTCTGCAAGCATTTGGACATAATCAAACATTGTTTAAAATGATTTGCATTTGGATTTACGTACCATGAGATGAAGTCAGAAGGAGTCAGAATATTTAATAAAAGATTTCGTGCTGTGTCGGTTGAGGCATTTTTTGTGCTTTTGATATTTAATATTTATGAACATTAATTTAATCAAAATGATAATGCTGTTGTTTTTATTTTAAGTAGTGGGTAAAGTTTTGCTTTTGACCTAATAATAAACTTGAACGACTTCAGAATAAATGCATAAAGTACATTTTTGGTCTTAGGAAATATGAGCACATTTCTAATTATCGTAGGCAACTGAAATGGCTCAAAATTAGACAGCGGAGAGACTACCACTCCCTCTCACTTCTGTTCAATGTACTTTATAGTCCTAACGCTCCTATATACCTGCGTGAAAAATTTCAACGCTTATTAGTTCATGGTTTACCGCTTCATTCTACTTCTCGAAGCTCCTTTTTAACTCCCATCCAAAAAAATCTTTCTTCTCTAACTCATATAGTGTCCATGCGGCTCGACTGTGGAATCATCTCCTATCCATCATCAAATATGTTACTACATTATCTCTGTTTAAATCACGTCTGAAGAAACAACTCCTTTCTCTTCCTTAATCTCTCCTCCTTTCTTTTTTCTTCTTTCCTTTTTTTTCCTTTTTCCCATTGAGTAATAGTTTTGATTTAAGGTAATTTATAAAAAAAAACGTTTATTTCTATTTTTATATACTTTTAGCTTTTTAATCCTTTTTTTTCTATTGAATATGTTCTGTAACTTGAATTATAAAAATAAAACTTTTATTTTATTGGTTGGTTGGAAGAAATTGCCATTTGGCAATAAGCCTGCCAATGTACAAATAACATTATGTACAAAAGTTAAATAAAAAAAAATAAAAAATAAAAAAAAAGTTCTCCCGGAATCAAGTGAGGGTTTTAACTAGAGCCCTTACAGGGCACTGCAGATTGAACAAACACCTTGGTAGAATGAACATGTCCGAAACTTCTAGATGAAGGTTTTGCAGTACAAATAAGGAAACACCTACACAAATTCTATGTGAATGTAATGGTTTACATCATAAAAGGAGCCTCATTCTCGGGAGACCACTGGTTAGGCCTGAGCATGTTAAAGAGCTTGCCCCCTACCTAATAGCCCGATCCTTTACGGATCTGAGCTTTTTACAAAATGAAAACTCTCGCCTTCCACACAGTAGCCAGGCTCTCTATAGACCTGGGCTTGGAGTCACGGGGACCCTTCACAATAGATCTTTACAGGTTGCAGTGACATCAGGAGCTCGCATGGCACTGACCAACACCACTAAGAATAAAAATAAGTTGAGGAAATAAAATTAAGATTTAATTGAATATTCAGTACAAATACATTGATTTGTGAGGGTACAATGCAAATGTGTGGTGAATTCCAACTTATCAACATTTTAATTTAGAAATCGCATTTTAGCCGTGGCTGGACGTTTTTGCTTGGAAAGAGTTGTCGAAATTTAAACAAAATTTAGTATCTCTAATCATATAAACAAATAGCCGGATTCCATAATAAGACAGAGCCAGCTAATAATAAAAGTATTTTTAATGCAACATTTGTAAAAAAAATAAATGAAATTACATTTAAAAGTAATGATTACATGCAATATTAGTATTCACCCATACATATCCCCAGATATGTAAGAAAATAAAGTATTCCTTGCTCATAATATACTTAACTAGACAACCTTCTGGACATCGTGTATAAAATGGAGCAATGACTTTTGAAAATGGTTCGTGTCTAATTCATTGACGGGCTTCACAGTGATCAATAAAAAACGACTACCTAGTTAAAGGATAAAGCGATTGGTATTTAAGTATACAATTTTGGTGTACATAGTTTTGCAAGCATCGTCTACACTAAAGTATTCTAATAAAAAGTAGTAGTTTGAATGCATCGTACGCAATGGCTAAAAAAAATACAGACTAAGTTATTTTAAGATATTTTATCACGATTTTGTTGCTAATAAAATCCAACCACATTAAAAATAACACCACCTTATAAAATTGTGATAAAAAAATGGGGTGAAATTGTTTAAAACTTCCTTATTTATTTTTCTTAATTTGTTTCATCGCCTTTGAAGTACTGCCCTCTCGATACAATACACTTATGCTAACATTTTTTTCAATCCTCGGTACAATTGTTAAAGTAGATTTTTGAAACGCCCTTAAAAGTGCGCAGGGATTCGGTTTTTATCTCTTCAATTGCATCAAAACTGGGCGGTCTCATAAGCTGAAGAAATAGCCAAAAGTCACACGGTGCTAAACCAGGCAACCATTTTCGGCGAAACGTTCTCGAAGCTCCGATGCAGTGAAAAATGGTGCATTGTCGTGGTGCAAAAACCAAAAATTGTCTACCCATAATTCTGTTCTCTTTTTGCGAATAGCTTCACGTTGCATAACGCTCAAAAGATATTTCTTGTTAACAGTTTGACCGAAGGCCCTTTGCGACATTCTCAATGTTTCTGCAGCAGAAATTTCATTCCGCAAACAAAATTTAAAGTAACTTCTTTGGTCAACAAATTCAGGCATTGTAAAAATTGCTAAATTAAGTTTATTGATGTTTAAAAATCACTTGCTTAAATATTTGACAAATGCCGATTGACATGAAATTTGACACAGATATCAGTGACCGTACTATAAATCTAAAAAAAAAAGATTTGCCTGAATCGAAAAGCCCGCGAATTTTAAATATAAATTTAACCTTATTTTTTTATCACTGTTGTATTCTCCTCGAGCAATTACTCTGAAAGAGTTTTATTAAGATGACAAGGTTCTGGCATTATAAATCGTATATGAGTTAAATAATCAGGGTTTCGATTTCGTGTCCCAGACAGCACGCACCCTTCTATAACAAGTGTTTTGAGGGTGCAGCGGCGGACCTGACTTGGCCTGGAAAATATAACTTTAGTTTTTTACTGTCCACATACGTTAAAAAGAGGGTTAAAATGTTCTGTATTGGAGGTAAAAACCTCAACTCTGAAAATATATACCCATCTTTATATTAACTATGTTCTGACGAATTGAAAAAACCTTTACTCAAATGATTATGTAAAAATAAACATATCCGATTATTCTTTGCATTTGAATACTTAACACTTCTGTTTGGAAGCTTTTATCAAACTTTGAAAACCGATGATTTATTTCTCGGCAGGTGGAGCTCTAGAATACTATATTATCATTTCAGACAATTCAAATTATTGATATTAGAATTTTAACCGCCGCAACGTCACATCAATCATTGGGTGAGATTTTCAAATATTTAAATCAACTAAAAACGAAAGAAATATAAGACAGTTTTTTTTAAGAAAAACCCGCTAAGCTTCTACTTTAGAGTCTTTTCAGCAGATGGGAAAGAGGGCGTATGGATTATTAAAAATATACCACAACACCCAGACCAATTGAAAAAAAATCTTGATTTTTTTTTCTTACTACAGACGGGAATCGATGTTTTTGCAGTTGGCCGTCTAATCAACTAACGCAACTGCATCATTAAACATTTAAATTTGCTAAAAACTTTTTTGTTTTTTTTTATTTTTTTATTTACATTTACTGTTTACCTGAAAAGAGGTCACAAGACCTTTTAAACGGACCCGGGTAAGTGGGTGGGGCTTTTAATGCTTAAAACGTAGTGTAGAAGTTTAATATTTACAACCAAAACATTTTTCATTAAAAAAATTAAAAAAATTCCTTCCTTTAAAGAGGCTTTCAACTTAAACAGTTTAGCTTTATTTTTAATTGATTATTGGCAAAATTTAACACAAAATTTCATAAAATACCACAAAAAAGTATTTCTATTCAAAAACAATAATTTGTGATTTTTATTAGATCACTTTTTCAAAATGTAATAATTTCATATTATTAGAACAATTTAATAAAATAATCATTATCATTCAAATAATCTATCAAAAAAGGTAGCCTCCGTCATGTGATGGGCATTTGTGGGCGATAAGGCATTTGACTCACGCACGGAAAAGTTCTAGGTTCGATTCTCGGGAAAACACAAATACAAGTCTAGGTGTTCCGTACCATAACAGCTGTGATGCAAAAACAATCATAATACTTATAAAATATGCATTCAAAAAATATTATTAACATTTATTGATAATTTATCTACGTTATATCAAAAATAAAAAATTGAGTGAAAAGAAAAACAACATTTTAAATTAAAGAAGGCAAGACTTTCGATGCATATAATTATCATTATCTCTGACGTATCAGACATATTTTTCAGCTTCTTTTTTAGTCATTTAAGCTTCCTATCTTTATATATAAAAATCCTCTGTACGTGTGATGTCACCGTACTCCTCCTAAACGGCTTAACCGATTTACGTGTGGTTTTCAGAGAAATATAGACCTTTGCGCTTTGCGTGTTCGTAGATAATTAAATCTTCAATCTAATGTGCAAAAAAGAAGTGAGCATAAATTTTTTATTCATCAATCTACCAGGATTGCATTCGAGGAGAATGCATTGACAAAAAAGTGGAAAGATTTTGTTTTTTCGTGCATAAAAAAATATTTTTTGAATGTTTACAAACAGCGTTTGTTTTTTGTGGATCTTAATCAGATTCTTTCCTTAAATTCCTTATAATTTCTATCCGTTTAATTATTTTTACTGGATTTTAGGTAATACTAAAATAATAATTAATTCAATACATTTTTAAAATCGTAAACTCACATAAGTACTCCCTTCTGTTGGTGAGAAGACCGGAGTTTGACGTTTGCAAAAAGAATGCCATATTCAAAAAAATATTTATTTTATGATTTGGAATTCAACCATAAACAAGTACCTACCTTAATTTAAAATTTGAATGTTAACAATTTTTAGTTTTGGAATTCAATCACAAACAAGTACCTAGGTACTTACTTATCAATAAAAAGTATTTTTCCAAGGCAAGCCAACGTTCGGGCAGGACAACGTCTGTCGGGTCAGCTAGTACATGTATATTTATCCCAGGTTTGTATTACAATGAGATGTAGAATAAGCTATCTCCAATAAATTGTCGATTAAGTCAAATTAAGTTTTCGGTATGAAAAATTTCATATTTGTTTATAAAATATTTTTAGACACATTCAATTATTACAAGTTTTCGACGGAAATTTTCCTATAAAAAAACACATTTTCTTACAGAAATTTCAATTTTACTTTATGAAGTGTTGAAGGTTGTCAACTTCCCATTGTAATTAAGGCCTAAGTAGATATTGTAATGCTAGCATGGATACTTAACTGGTGTAAAAACTAGGTTTATCTGTAAACACCCAATCAATTAAATATCCTGTATGTTTTTTGAATTTAAATATTTGTGGAATATTTTATGAATAAGGGTAACGAATGGTAAATCTCCGAAAAAGGCAGAATTATAGTTTTTGAATCACAAATGCTCTGGGGTCGTTGCTTCGAACATGAGAAATATTCAAATTCTTAAAAAGGGTTCCTTGAACCACGATGTCACGGTGGGATCAATAATCGGTTAATGTCAGCTATTTGTTTGAATGCGAATCTTATCTTAACAATCCTAATAAAAATGTGCATACAAAACACCAACTGCTTGACATTAAACATTAGTAAAAGAATCTTTTTAAAACTGATTTATGTTAAGCCCATAAGACTGAAAACATACACTTTAGCCTCCGGGAGGATAAAAAAACACCTGTATTCATTGAAGATTTAAATAATATAATATCATTGATATTTTTTTTTACAAATAGCAAACAACGGAAACATTCAAACAACAGTCAGTGCCCTGTTACTTTAAAATCTTTCATATACTTCCATTAAAACTATTTAATAATGTATTAATTAGGGACTCGAAAGTATCCAAGCTGAACTATTTATTTTGTTTATTTTGTTTATTTTGTTTATTTTGTTTATTTTGTTTATTTTGTTTATTTTGTTTATTTTGTTTATTTTGTTTATTTTGTTTATTTTGTTTATTTTGTTTATTTTGTTTATTTTGTTTATTTTGTTTATTTTGTTTATTTTGTTTATTTTGTTTATTTTGTTTATTTTGTTTATTTTGTTTATTTTATTTATTTGGTTTATTTTGTTTATTTTGTTTATTTTGTTTATTTTATTTATTTTGTTTATTTTGTTAATTTGGTTTATTTTGTTTTATTTAGGAAACATACAGTACAGTTACAAAGTTTTATATTTTACCCAGTTAGACTTAATCTAATGAACCAGCGAAGTTTCCATATTATAAAGTAATTACATGTAAGGTTATTAATTTAAGTACAAAAAAGAGAAGAAAAAAAAACAGAAATAGAATTTGTTGAAAAATTTAAATTAAAGTAAAAAAAAATAAGAAAACTTGTAAAAGTAATTGAAAGTTAAGAATCAAAATAAATAATAAAAAACATGCTCAGATGTAAAAATAAAATAAAATAATAATAACATTTAAAATCATAATACATAAATATACGCAAACATATTTTAAGGGATTTAAAGAAACGATGAGACGAATCTTTAAAGAATCTTTAAATAAGAAAATAAATTTAAGTCAATTTAAAAACATCTTCAAAATTAATGACACATAGTAAGAGCAGCAATATATTGATTTTATATACATATACAATATAAGTAATTAAAAGTAGTTTAAAAGTATAAAAACATGTGAATGCAGCAGAGAAAAAAGAAAGAATAACAGGTATAGGTAATATTTAAAAAATTATTTAAAAAAAGCAATTTAAGGAGAAGATTTTAAACCAAAGGTAGTTGATAAAATTTCAGTAAAGCAATTTTCGCAGTAATACAAATATCAGTGGTAAAATTAGATTAAAATTAACAATATCAATGTATGTAAAGTGAAGTGATGTAAGAGAAAAGGGGATCAACGGGAGTTTAATTCAAAAGATTTCAATACACTTTTTTTGAATAATTGTAATCCTGTATGATAGATATCTATATGGTTAAAAAATATGTTAAAAGTGGAACACGATCTATGCAAAAACGAATTCTGTTAATAGTTTGTATTGAGGTATTCGAAAGGTTGGGTGATTTCGTAGGACACGTGATGGACAGTTTGAATTTTATTTAGGAGCTGGGACGAATCAGTAAGACTGTTAATAATTTTGTACAGGAAAGTGAGTTCTATTAATGTTCTCCTATTTTTAAGGTTCAATAAGTTTGTGAAAACGTGCAGATAAGTCATAATTTGGAAATATAAGAGAGCATCGGAAATTCAAATGTTTAAAAAATTTGTGTTGTACTTTCTCCAGCCTGTCAGTATAAGTAATGTATTGTGGATTCCAAATGATAGACGCAAATTCAAGATGGGTTCTTACATAGCGATAATAAAGATTTTTTTATTGTAAGATCATTTTTAAATGGCTTAGATACGCGTATAATAAAACCTAACATTTTATATGCTTTTTCAATAATTTTATCAATATGTGATTGAAAGGTCAATTTTGTCAACTATCTGGAACCCTACACCCTATAGCAAATTAAGTGGTGAGAGTCAGTTCTATACAAGCTCCTGACGTCACTGCGACCTGTGAAGATATTTTTTTTTTTTTTAAAGAAATATTTGCGTTCTTATAATTTACGCAAATATTTAATTTTAAGGCGCCATTTTCAACGAGTTGCAAATAACTCACTATTAGAACATGGAAATCAAGTTGGGGTAGAGTGGATTCGAACCACGGACCTTTGATCCGTTAGTCCGAGACACTAGCCACGGGACCACAACCCGATTCATTTTGCCGATTTTAATTTTTGTATAAAATTGTAAGATTCAATATGTCCATGTATTTTTAATTTTCTCAAACTGAACGGTTTGGGTAGGTATGAAGAAATTGCCTTAAGGCAATATGCCCGCCCTTATATGTATATATATTGTATATGTTTATAAAGTGTCAAATAAATAAATAAATAAGATCTATTCTGACGGGTTCCCGTGAATAGTTTTTGCCCTCCGAGCCCAGGTCTATAAAGAGCCTAGCTACTGCGTGGAAGGCAAGAGTTTACATTTTTCCAAATCTCCCCTCCCAAGTCCAGATCCGTAAAGTATCGGGCTATTAGGTAAGAGACGGGGTCTTAAACACCCTCAAGATTAACCAGTTTTCCCCCGAGAATAAGGCTCCTTTTATGATGCAAAGCATCACATTCACATCGAATGTGAATAGGTGTTTTCTCATCCGCACTGTATAACCTACATCTAGAAGTTTCCTAATGGTTCATTCTAGCAAGGCGTTATTTCAATTTGCAGTGCCCTGTAAGGGCTCTATTGATTACTTCCACTTGATTTCTTTGATCAGTTCCTTTGCATGGTGCTGATCAGTTCATCAATGTGCTTCCTGGCCCATGACCTAAGCTCAATACGAGGAGCACATTTAGGCAACCCACAGTAAGGTTACAACAGTACTAATGAAAGTAAACTTATATTTATTTATAAATACAAAATAAAATGGCGCTATATAAATATTAATCCATACACAAAAAATACACAGTAATAACTAATAATCGAACCAATGTAGCCTAGTCTATGCACCGTCAGTTGCGGATAGAAGCATGACGATCGTAATAAATTTTTTAATGCATTACCTTACAACAATTTTATTTTATTTTATTTTAACTGTACAGCCCCCTTGAGGTGATTTTCATAAAAACGGCGGTATATAAATTATCTAACTACGATTATACCCCTCATCAGCACTTGAAAGTGCATACTTGTATGACACAAAATACAAAAACCTGTCTCATAAAGGTAAAGAGCTCAATATTTTGCTCTAGGACAATTAAATATTTAAATATAAATCCACACTTTAAGCTACCATTTCGTTTTAACTTTGCCAGGAATCAAACTCGAGACCTCAACCGTGATAAGCTGAAAACAAATTGAGACGAAAACACTCGTCCAGAATTCTAGTTCAATTTTTTAAAAGTAAAATTTGAGTTCTTTTTATTTACACGAATATTAAAATTTTCAGACCATTTCCTAAAAGTCGTAAATAACCTAATTTTGAGTAGATACGTCTTATTATTTAATGTTGAATACCGTATTTAATCTCTTAGGGAAAAGCAAAGAGATTTTAATGACACGTGCCATTCAATGATCATTTATTTCCAGCTTTTTTTTGCTTTTTTTAATGAATATTTGTAAAATAGTAAATCCGAAACACTAGACACGGGATACTTCTTTCACATTAATACATCTAGGTTAACACGCCATTTAGATATAAATAACTCCCTAGGAAGGAAATCTAGGAGCCTTTTGCTGGAAAGATGTGACATTTTGTCACTCATTCGACAATAGTCGATTGGGCATCTCAATTGCTTTGTCACAATGCTATTCTTGAAAACCCTCCGACAATTTAATTAAAGATGAATGAGAAAGTGGCAACACTAACAAATCCGTATTTATCTATGTCTCTCCTGGTCTCCTGCCACACGTTAACCTTTATTGTTTGTTGTCAGACTTCTTCCGTTGAATATTTTGTGTATGGCTGTGTTCTTTTATTTTTTACATAATAATGTATAAAATGAAAGAAAATGTTTTACTGAGACGCTGCAACATTAATAATTATTATTTGCTTTTGACATAACTCACATCTACATGTTATTAGAAATATTTTATATTTATTTAATAGATTTTGAAAACATATTGTATAATATATATCTCAAATACGTGTTTTGACATTGACAAGCGATTAAATCATTTTAAAATCATGTTTCTAGTGAAACTTCATTTGATAATGGATTAAAAATAAGTCAATTATTATTATGGATAACTTATATAGCGCCATTTTCATAATATAATACCTCAAGGGCACTTTACATAGTGATTCTATTGTTAAATAAATTTAATTGAAGCTTTTAAATTTGTAATTTAATTAAAACAATTTATTTTTTTGTCACATGCTACGGATTTATTCAAATGATTTAGAGAACAAGTGGGTTTTAAGTTTTTTCCGAAACATCACTTCACTTTCACAGCCTCGCACCTCTGCTGGGAGAGCATTTCATGCCATAGGGCCTGCGACCGCAAATGCACGTTCACTAAATTTAAATTTGAAAACAGTTATATTTGTTGCACATTTGTTGATACGTCATCATCATAACGTTGATCAGTGTTGTAAATTTTAAGTTGAAATTCAACGAAAATACCTACTCGATATTCAAACATGAATGCCAAGCGTTTTACAAGAAAGAAGTTGGACAGCTGAAGTAACGGTGTCGCATTCGATTGTCAATGTCGAGTGCTTTGGGGCACTTGAGATAAAATCGATTGGTTTTCGATCGAATGCATTCGTATAGGTCGTTCAAGAATGCTGTCACAGACTGTCTTCACGCATTTTGAAAGGCAAACTTTTTCCAAACACATTATTAAAGAAGTTGTCTAAAATTAACAAATTCATGATACGCCTTTTTGAAAGATGGACGACGAATTGTGACAATGCAATGAACCTTTTTTGCAAGAATTCAATATTATAAATAGAACAATATTTTTTTATGCTACTAATAAGAATTTTTAAAAAAATGTTACCCGACAGTATTTCATAGACTGTGGAAATTTGATTTGTGGAAAATAAACTGTTTCCCTTAGTTCTGTGCAGTGTGTAAGGTTGAGACAAGCATTATGAACGATATCAAGAAAGAGACGCTGCGTTGGTTTGTACATGTAAAACAAATTGATAGTGAAAGAACGGCTTAAAAAATTTACGATGCAAAAGTGGGAATGAATGGAAAAATCGAGGAAGATCCAAAGAAACATGATAAGAGACATGAGATTTTACCAAATCCAACACAAAGTTGGAATTATTTGGCTTGCGTGGATAAAAACATTATATCCTTTCAGTCATGTTTGAGACCCATCATGACGTATGCTGTGGAAGCGTGGGCTGGTACTGTTTGTACCAAAGGGTTACTCAAATTTGCTGAAATGAAGGTCTTAAGGTCCATTACTAGAAAAACACTCCGAGACCGAATCCGTTATACCATAATTAGAGGATATCGTACGATGGAGCAAATCCAGAAGAAGATACTGGAGGAACCATGTGCACAGATTGATCAGCAACATGTTTGTGTACACTGTAGCCACTGAAATCCCATCTAGACAACGTCCGCCTGGAAGACCGCCAAAGAGATAGAGGAACAGTTGGACCTCATCATCTCTGGAGAAGTTAGAGAAGTTAGAGAACTAGTTTTCTGTAACGCATGTCTTAGATGAAGAAAAATAAGTGAGCATTTTATTTGTATTTTTTAAAATATATAAACAAAACGTAACGGTTTTCACGTTTACAATTACCACGTGTTCACAAAAAAATATTCAAATAATATCTGTACACGTTGATTTTTTCATCCCTCTTAAATGATGAATAGCGTTTCGTAACATCTGTTATGTACGCAATCTAATTTTAGCAAACTGAACAAGTTTCGAGGTTAATGCACTCATTTCTATAAATCAAATAAAGGGTCTAAATTCTTAAAAAATATTGTCATAGGTCGTTCACCTTGATACGTTCAATATAATATATATATGTTCAGGCTTTGATAATCAAAAAACATTCTCCCTAATATAAAATTAAGAGTGTAATATCCTTTTAGAAGATTCGATACAAAATCCGACGCAAAAAAACGTGCACCTTTATCAAAAACCGTTTTGAATTCACATGATCCTGATTGGTCCTTTTTTTACATCAGCCTTTATTTGTTTGTCCTGAGGCGGAGTTTTTTTGCTTCAGTTTTCTAGAAGGAGTCATTGCCTCGTGAAGCAGATATTTGAACCCAAAAAGGACCTTATATATATTATGTATCTATCTAGATCCCACAAATCCATTATCACTAAAGTTAATACCCCGAACCTAATTGGAAGTAATAACGTAGAATGGTTTTGTAACAGTACGTGTGTTTTTTCTCCCTTGATTCACAGTAAACTTTCTTGGTCAAATCGGCATAAACTTAGTAGCACATTAAATTAATTATTCTGGAATAAAATATATTTAATAGTATTACATAAATATATTATTACTGGATAATAAAACGTTATTAAAAAATTAACAACAACAACAAATCATCAAGCCGTTTCCCCGTAGGGGTAGGCAGAAAAGATAGAACGCCATAACACTCTATCTTGGCATACAGACCTCGCTTCCTCTACATTCATACATCTTCTCATGCACGCACGCTGATTATTCCTACTTTTGACATGTCCATCTTCAAGTATTTGATGGACTTGATCGTGCCATGTCTTTCTCGGTCTTCCTCGTTTTCTGCATCCATTAACATTTGCATCGTAGACCCTTTTAGCCGTTCTTTCGCTGTCCATTCGCTCTACATGTCCAAACCAACGCAGCACCGGTTTCTTGATTCTGTCAATAATGCATGTCTCAGCCTTACACACTTCATGGATCTCGACATTTGTGCACCTATCATACATCGTTTTACCACATATTCGCCTGAGGGATCGCATATCGACAGCATTCAACCTACTTTCATCAAAAATTAACGTTGTACCTAAGCTGCGAAATTCTGTTTCATTTCGATATCGAATCAGTAAATTAAATAAAAATATGTAGTTGACTTCAATAAATACGCGTTTCGATGAATTTTTTAAATTTGATCAAACTGATAAAATAATGTAATATTTTTTGTCACAAATAGAGGCTCAAATTATAACCATTACATAATGAATAAATTAATGTAACATGAATCAAATTAATGATATGCATATTACTCGGTTCATGTTAAGGACATTGAAAGAGTTCAGGATAATTTTTTGCGTTTTATTAATTTTAAACTATTTATACCGATTGAATATATAAATCACACCTTCTTAATTAATTATTTGAATACACAAACATTAGAAAACAGACAAACATTAAATGATTTGCTTTTTTTATTTAAAATAACCTCAATGTTCGATTCAGCTCATAAATTTTATTGGTGTGCGAGTGCCTAGTCAAGTTACCTGATGTAATACTTTATTCTCCTGCGGTCCATCATCGATCGATTTCACAGCGAATTCATATACTCGATATTTATATATATATATAGATGCATATACTTGCAAACCAATATGCTAACAACATCGATGTATTTAACTATAAAAATCAATGCATATTTTCCATTTCAAATTGAAGTTAATATTCTGCATGTATTGTATCACAATATTATGTACCCAGCTGCTTTAAATCTTTCAACTGTATTTCTTTCGTATTTTATTTGTTTGTTCATTTTTTTATTTTTTTTTATTAACATAAACGGCAAATCTGCCTTTTAGAAAATTTTATAATATTAACATATTTGGCTTAATATTTTTTATATTTATAAACACATAAATTTCCTTTTACCCAAGATTTATTAAAAAAATATACAAGATTGAAAAAAAAAAAAACCAAACATTATACAAGATTAAAAAAAAAAAAACTAAGAATTATGCAATATATTCAGTAGAAAGTTTAAACAATTCAAGAACAAATGTAAAAAGCAAATTTAAAATTGTAAAAATGTAAAAAACAAAACTAAAATTTTTATGTATTATGAAATGAATAAATAAATACCATTCACCGTTTTTGAAAACGTTCAAAGGGTTTGTTTTATAGGAACATTACCTATTCTTATTTATAATATATTATTTTTTGTAATATATTATGAAAAAAATTCTGTATTTTAAAGCTTATTTTAATTTTTCTATACCAACAATATTTTTTAATTCCTATCTAGCTGCGATATACTCTCACTTGTTTTTAATTATGCAAACACTTACACGCCCTTGGACACTTACTCTCATACAAATACACCCTCTTACATATTTATATATATTTAGACGCACGCACGCATTTAAGAATTTATCATAATTTTATAAGTATGATTATTATTTAGAAACTTCGCTGGTCCGCCTTTCAACGTTATCCTTTTCGTTTCTATAAAATAAATAAATATTTTAACGCAAAAGATTTCGTTAATTGTTAAATATTTTTTAAAAAGTTAAGTTAAATAATCATAAATGTGCTCTTATTATAAAAATGTACTTTTATAAATTTTAAATATCTTAATTGTCAATATGAATATTGAACACGCAGACTAAAAATATAGTTTCATGAAACAAAAAAGCGCTTCTGTATAAGTTATCCATAAAAAATAAAGTTAAATAATTACCTTTAACAAAACTTTTACTTTTCTAAATCTTCGGATGAATTCTCAATCAGCATTTTTTAATAAAACAAATATTTTTTGTACAGCTTTCTTGACGTTTTATAATTTGAAAATTTAAACAAGACATTTTGGTTACTTGTCTATCTTTCTTTCTTCGGAACTGTACCCAGAACAATACAGAGGAATGCGTTAGGGGTGGGGCATTAACCCTCGTGTCCTACCCCGAACCCACATAGGCGCCATACAACCCTAACATTCACGAGAATTAAACATTTTTCAAAAGTTACCGTTTTTTCTTATGACTCCAACCAGGGCCCGTTTAAACGAATCTAGGATTCATTGTCAGAAGAACCATCTAGATGATGGGATACATTGAACTCATTGAAATTTAGGATGAAATCGGAATGATGCAATATACGATAAATGCTGGAATCCGATCAAAGCGATAATTCATATTCTTTAAAATGTTAATTTTTGGATAAACAAAAAATGGCAGTATTAATTTTAAAAATTACTACTTGTGGAGGTACGTGGAAGGTGAAATAAGGTTTTCAGTTTATGTTTTACCTCAGATATTTCTTACTCTATGTAAATATTTACTATGATATTTTGTTTAAATTTCTTTGTATTACAGAATTAATTTGTTATTTTATTTTATTTTGATAGATATTATGTTATTAGTTATTACTATACTATTGTCATTCCTTTATGTAAATTTTTTTGGTCCCAAAATAAGTTTGTTGAAACTCCTGGGGTGGTATGCTAAACCCCTCTCACGTCCAAAGAAAACACTTTAACGCGTGTATTTTGTACGTAAATACACGAGATAAATTGTTTTTCTACGGCCACGAGAGCGTTTGGAATACCAACCCCTGGGAGTACAAATAAAATTTGTATGATTTAAAAATAAAAAAATTACATGTGCCATATGCATGGAGTCATATGCACAATGCATACAGGAAATATTATTTGTACCCTTAGGTCAAATAAGAACATATTACATCTACATATTCGTACCAATTTTTACATGAATGAAAGCTCGTGAATTTAAAGCTTGAAATTTCTTTTTTAGAGCCCTCTTGAGTATTACGAAATTTAAAAATTATGCCACATAAAATATATTGAATAAGTGGATTGTGTCCGTTTTTTTCAAATTGAAAAATTAGAATATTTAAAGGTCATTATATTTATTATTTTATTTGACTACAAGCCGTCAAAATGGAATGATAAGTAGACGAAACTGGGTATTTTTGACACCTCGTTCTGTTCACGTTTAATCAAACGAAAATAGCTGCTCGCGATATTTGCACAGTTAACGGTGAAGGCGCTATGAATTATTGACTAATTTGTTGTAAAATAATTAAGGAAAAAACGTCATTGACTAATTTCTTGTATTTTTTTTCATGTTCTCTTGCTCTTTAACGACACAATTTACGTTAACACCAACAAATTATTCAAGAATACACAGCATCTTCACCGTACACTGCGCAAATATCGCGAGCAGCTTTGGCAGCTTTATTCCTCGATTAAACGCTAACATAATAAAGTGTCGAAATGCTCACATTCGTCTACTTGACATTCCATTTTGAAGGTTTGTAATCGGATAAAATAATGTATATAACGTAAAAGCAAACACAACAACTTTTAGAGCAGAAAATTTATTTCGAATGACGATATTATTATATTATATTACCTTTACCATTTTGTTTTAATTTTGGTGCTCATATTTAAATTTGAAAAAAAACTTAGGTGGCTGTAAAATGTTTTTAAAATGCTAATGGCGAGATTCTTGAAATCGAAATTCGTCTCTGAAACAACTCAGCATAGGGAAATATCACATACTAGGAATACCGATAAAATATATGAAATGGATTTAGCATAATTAATTATATTATCAAAATCTATACGGATATTGTGGAGAAATGTTTTTATAAATATATGGATGGATGCAGAAAACGAGGAATACCGAGAAAGACATGGCACGATCAAGTGCATCAAATACTTGAAGATGGACATGTCAAAAGTAGGAATAATCGGCGTGCGTGCATGAGAAGATGTATGAATGTAGAGGAAGCAAGGTCTGTATGCCAAGATAGAGTGCTATGGCGTTCTATCCTCTCTGCCTATCTCAGTAGAGAAACGGCGTGATGGTTTGTTGTTGAAAATATATATTTATATATTTTTTTTAATAGTCTAGAAAAATGCGACATGTTCGGCCTTGATAGTTGTGATGTCAAGATTCGTGACAATCATCTAAATAATTTTAATGATCAGGAAAAAATAAACGTGAATTGTGACGTATTAGGGGCGTGGACAATGGAATGACCGTTTTTGCGGGAATTTAAAAATATTTTTTATGCGACAAATTTTTTTTTTTACTGAACGGTATTTCATAGACCTTCATTACTTTAAAATGTTTAGAAAAACATCGTTATTTTTTTTCTATTACAAATGAAAGGAATAAAACTTTTAAAAATGCATTCATGGCGTCATTCTAATATTATACTAATTAACTAGATAAACTGTGCAAAAAATATTAAAGCAACTATGTAATTTAAGTGTATAAACAACACGTGTAACTGATTTCAAATTCAAAGAAATAACCGCGAACCGACACGCTTATGGCATATGGCGTCACCGTGTGCACCAGTAGACGAATACCTGCGGGGCGATACCATTATTGTATCTAGATAGATAAATTGATAACCGAAATCCTGTGCAGCCGGTCATTGACACCAACCAACGGAAACCGTATAAAAAAGGGATGAAAAAAAAAACTAAAATCGTTATTTATGGCTACCTGAGTGCCCTCAAAGCTGAACAAGGAATAAAATACACATTCTTTTAGGCATCTTTTTTTCTCACGTCCCCCAATTTGAAACCCTGCACGCTGTTAGGTGCCACAAAACTACAAGATTCATTGACCTATTTCTAGGAATTCAACCCCTAATTTAGCCTATGTTTACCGACTCCTACAAAGACTCCCTTAATGTATTTAACGTTTGATGTGTTATATAACCCGCCGTTTCCGGGTGTTCGATATTAATGACGTCTTCGAATACGTATCGTATGTCTGATCGTTAAACTTTAAAAAAATAATAAGATTTTGTATTTTCCGTTCATTTATTTGTTGCAGATTTTGTAGAACCGTATGGCGTCAAAGCGACGAGCCGACCCAGACATAATCTCCAAACAAGTAGATTTATTAAGGTGATATAAAATCATAGTTATTAAAGGTATTTATTTATTTATTTTTAGTTCACAAACAGTAAAGGATATCACAATATAAATACAATTTATAAAATAAAAAATAATAACACTAAACATCTTTCACCAATTATATGTGAACACCAATAGTCACAAAAGAAAAATTAAAATTGCAAATATACCAAAATTTAGTTTTCATTATGTGTTATTAAAGCAGTTTATTGGAATTTATACAAGATTAATTTTAATAAAATTTAATTAAAAATAGATGTAATTTATACAATCGAATAGAATTTCACTAGAATATTTATAATGTATCGTAGTAATAATAAGTGTTTTTAAATGTTTATCAATAATTATAGTAATAATAGTCACAATAAAATAAAAAAAACAAGAATATGAATTTATACAGACTTAAAAATATAAAAGATTAATATTGAAATTAAATTATTGTAAAAATTAGTTAGACGATATTAAATACAGATGAACTAGCTGACAGACGTCTTACGCTTAGATCAGCTACATCTACGTTGAAAGGAAAAGTTATTATACCTCTACGCAAACAGCGCACCAAATTCGGCGAACGTGCATTTGCGGTCGCAGGCCCTACGGCATGGAATGCTCTCCCAGCAGAAGTCCGAAACTGTGAGAGAGAAGTGATGTTTCGGAAGAAACTTAAACCCACTTGTTCTCTAAATCATTTGAGTAAATTCTTAGCATGTGATGACAAAGTACATTATTTTTCTTAAATTAAAAAGTTAAAATTAAATTTATATCTTTATATAATCACTGTGTAAAGCGCCTTTGAAATATTACGAAAATGGCACTATATAAATTACTTATTAAAATAATAATAATAATAATAATAATGACGATAGATGTCTTGAAATGTTTTTTTCAGGCTTTGATTTTTTAAATTACATAAAAACGCGTAATCTTTGCCTATGCTTGTTAGCAAATAAAAATATGTCTTAATGTCGAAAATTTCACTTAATATTTCGTAAATTAACATATCTTAAGTAGGTATAAGAAAAGTACAACCTGTAATCAAAAGTGACATAATATCATGAACAAATAGTGCGAATGTGAATAGCAAGAATTTGTCGAGAAATTCTAATTACCAAATCACTTTCCGTTTTGGTCAAAAACTTTAAGTAAATAGTCTGAAATAGAACTTAGTAATTCTTCGAGTTTTGTTAAATTATTTCTTTGTTTTTTTTCTTTTTTCAGTCCTTGTCTACAAAAATTAGGACAAACTCAAAACATCGTTGATCGTTTTTTATACCATATGAAACACTTGCATAAATTTAAATAGGAGTCCTCGTGAGAATGACTTGTTTTAAGGAAGACGGGAACATTTCTTTATCTTCAAAGTATGAAGCAAAAATTTATTTTTCTAACTAACTAAGCAAATGCGAACAAGTTCCTTTAAAACACCGCCACCGTTGCCAAAATTCCTTTTTCTAGCTAAACTTAGATAATATTAGCCCGGCAACAAAATCCACTCCTGAAATATAAACCTCTTGCATTCTAAATCATCAATACTGTAATTCTTATATAAATACTAGCTGACCCGACAGACGTTGTCCTGCCCGAACGTTGGCTTGCCTTGGAAAAATACTTTTTATTGATAAGTAGGTACCTAGGTACTTGCTTGTAATTAAATTCCAAATCGAAAATTTGTTAATATTCAAATATTAAATTTAAGTAGGTACTTGTTTATGGTTGAATTCCAAAACATACACTCAATGTTTTTTTAAATATGGCATTCTTTTTGCAAACGTCAAACTCCGGTCTTTTCACCAACAAAGGGGTGTACTTATGTAGGAATACGTTTTTTTTAAATTTACCAAATTTAATGTTATTTTAGTATTACTAAAAATCCAGTAAAAAATATATATGGTTAGAAATTATAAAGAATCTAATAGAGATCCACAAAAAACAAATGATGTTTGTAAACATTCAAAAACAAACTTTTTTATACTAAAAAAAACAACATCTTTCCATTTTTTGTAAATGCATTCTCCTCGAATGCAACCCTGGTAGATCGATGAATAAAACATTTATGCTCTTTACTTCTTTTTTACACATGAGATTGAAGATTTTAATATCTGCGAACACGCACAGCGCAAAGATCTATATTTCTCTGAAAACCGCACGTAAATCGGTTAAGCCGTTTAGAAGGAGTTCAGTGACATCACACGTACAGAGGAATTATATATATATATATATATATATATAAAGATATTGACATTTGTTTTGTCTGCGGGTTAATTAGGCATGTAAGCACTTTGCTAAATTGAATATCATCAAACTTTCATAAACAGCTTTAGTGCGTAGCATTCTGGATAATGGTGCCATGGGGTGGTTTGAGAGCCTAAAGAAGCCACTTATTCGCTCATGGTGGAGAGAACACATAATCAGTTTCTTCGGTACCTATATATGAGAGATTACGGATACTAGGTTATAAAAAAATATAATACCAAGATTTTAGAGCGCATACAATTATTGTCTGCACCGAGCAACTACTGCAGAGATAGGCATCACAGATTATTTGTTTTTCCTGAATGCAGTACCAATTGAACCTGGTTGCGAATTATGTCGGTATATATTTGTAAAATATTGTCATTCATTCATTTCCCACCTTCGGTATCCTTTGATTATCCGCCACATTAAGACCTCGGGCAGTGAATCGCGTGTTTATTTTGTTGAACGTGTGTCGCATCATAGACTTTGTTTCCACCAACCACCAGTGTTCAGCTCTAAATCGGGAGCTTAGTGTTGGTGCCGCTTGCAATCGACCAGTCGGACCACCGCAATTCCATCAAAAACGAACCAGGTTAGTGGCATCCATCTCATTCGTTGGGATTGTGACTGATTGACACTGCATACCGCATATCAAGGATATTCACTAATTATATTAAATTTAAAGTACAGTTCACTATATCGTAGAAGCCCTAGGGCTTCGTTCCCGCAATCTCGCCCCGCATCCGCGTGAGAATTCGTTTTCCCACCATCAAAACCAATGTCGAAAAGCTCAAATGCACAGCTCAATTTATTAAATCTAAAATTTTAAGATGGAGACCTTGATTAAAAAAGGCGTCGGAAGACCTCAAAAAATATGGTCCGACAACAAAGCAGCTGTGGGGGTTAAAAATTGGCTGCAAACATCAACCAACCAAAAGAAATGGAAGGATATGGAAGAAGCTTATATTCAGCAGTGGAGGACAGATTAATTTCACCCACATCAATAAAGGTTTCAGTTCTTTTACTAACGACAGATCACTAGTCCTGTAAATGCTTAGACCTTAGACTATCATGTTTCCCTCTTAAAAAACGTTATTTCCTCTGCGCTGGAATAAATTTTCAAATTAAAGTCTATTTAAAAATTAAATATTTAATTATAAATTCTTACGATATTAAAATTCATGATTGCCTTATTATTGCGTCATTCAAAGATTAATTATTCTTCTATCAAGAATTTTGATACACATATAACACATGTTCTTACTGCACAAAAGTAATCATATACACATAGTAAGTATGTTGTATGCAAATTATGGTCATGTTAGTTGTTGGGTAATGATTTTCTGAATTTTAGTTACATGCCTTATTTGGGTCGGTGTCGGGTCTGACATTGACTAAAAAAGTCCAAGATTCATAATGTACCTGATACCCAACATTATTGAAATCAGTTTTTTTCTTTATTTTAGGAAGACTCTTTTTTTTAATTGATACATTACTACAGCACAGTTGCCAATTAAAATGTAAAAAAAAAATCAATAGGGAAACATGATAGTCTAAGGTCTAAGCATTTACAGGACTAGTGACCTGTCATAAGTAAAAGACCTGATACCTTTTTTGATGTGCGTGAGATTCATACGTCTGAATTATTTTACCTACTCGGTGACGCGCAACACCTGAAAATACTTTTCAATATGTATACTTATTATACCAGTTCAATAAAATACATTTTGAGTATGTCCAAATGTTTATAGACAAGACTAGACTCCCTAGGGAGTAATCAAGATTAAAATTTATCGCAACAAAGAGGGAAAATATTTTTGAGAACAAAGTTTTTAAAACGTTTTCTTTTAAAAATTTGTGGTATGTATATATTTTTTTTTTATCATGTTTTATACAATAAATTATACAAAATTATATAAAGGTAATAAACATAGAGAAAACATAGTGAAAATCAAAGTAAAAAACATAGTAAAAATGTAGTAAAAACATTAAAAATTAAGTTTTGATAAACCTGGCAAAATATTTAGTAAAAACAAAATTCACAGTAAAAACAAAATACATAGTAAGAAACATAGTAAAAGACTGTAAAAAAACAAATTTGAAAACCCAGTAAATACGTAGTAAAAAAAAATACATAGCAAAAAAACATAGCAAAAGATATATCAAACATATAAACCAAATTTGTTTTTAAAAATAAAGTAAAATACATAGTAAAAAAAAAAAAAAAAAAACAGTAAAAGATAAATATAAATTTATATTTATTAAAAAAACATAGTTAAAATTAAGCAAAAGTAATGATGATCTTTATTATTAGTGATGAACATTTTCTAAAATATTAATTTTTAAATCTATGGTTTCCTAAGAGAGCGGTGCTGTGATCTAGCGGCCGTCATGTGGCGTTGTATAACGTCATTAAAACGTTGTTTGTTCAAACCAAAGGCGCTAGTTTCCTAGAGAGCATTGATTGTGAGCAGATCGTCCAACATCGGTGCGGCTATTTGCACGACAGCCATCATAGCGGTGCAAACAGTCTTTGAACAATTTTCCTCGTATGGCGGTGAACATTATTGCCTTTCAAAGCTGTCAAAATGAGTGCAAATGTCATATGCGAACTAGAGAACTTGACAAAATGTTGATTGATTTTGTAAAAAATCACGATGCTTTATATAATGATAAGAACAAAAACTACAAAAGAAGCTCAGTTTAAAAAAAATATTGATAAATATCGGAAGGACATTTGATATAACGAATAATTTATATGAATAACAAAAATGTTTGTTGGCTTCAAAACTAAAATTTTCCTCTTTAATTATACTGTTTTTCCATTTCAAAATATTTCTCATATTTATATTGTTTCTACGTAATTTATTTTTACATTATGACTACTGAAAAATATGTCGGATTGCGGGCGTTTATTCCTGTGTAATTTTTTGACAAATAATTTGGCGAGGCCGCCAGATAACGACACCGCTTTCTTTAAGTTTACATTCTGGACACTGTTATTATTATTATTATGGATAACTTATATAGCGCCATTTTCGTAATAAAATATCTCAAGGGCGCTTAACGTGGTGATTCTTTTAAATTTGTAATTTAATTAAAATAATTTATTTTGTTGTCACATGCTACGGATTTATTCAAATGATTTAGAGAACAAGTGGGTTTTGAGTTTTTTCCGAAACATCACTTCACTTTCACAGCCTCGCACCTCTGCTGAGAGAGCATTCCATGCCATAGGGCCCGCGGCCGCAAATGAGCGTTCACTAAATTTAGTGCGCTGTTTGCGTAGAGGTATAATAACTTTTCCTCTCGCCGTAGACGTAGCTGATCTAAGCGTTAGACGCCTGTCAGCTAGTTCATCTGGAATGCATAGTTCCCTTAGAAATTCCGGAGCAGAGTTGTGCAGTGACTTATATATAAGCCAACATAGTTTGTATTCGACCCTCTGTGGAAAACCTAGTCATTGTAGTTCCCGAAGTATTGGAGTGATATGACTTAACTCAGAGATTCCGAAAATAATAAATTCGCTGCGGCATTCAATACAGATTGTTAGCGAGTCATTTTTTGATAATTATCCTTAAGACAAAAATAACTTTATTTAATTTACTTTCATATAATTTTGAATTATCTATCCTTACCTCTGTTTTCTATAAATACAATGAACTTCTTAATAAAGATACCAGTCTCGAAGATGTCGCGAAAGCGATGAAACCGGTCACTAGATATTCCAAATTTGTGGATTAAAGTATCACTCGTCTTTTATTTATATAATATATAAAAAGCCCTATGGAAACTTAAATAAATAAATAGTAACTGATTTAAACTTTTTACTAGTTGTGAGATTTACAGTTTTAAAGTTAAAAGCTCATCCCAAATCAGATATTTAAATAAAATAGGACGTATTATAAAATATATTTTTTTGCTTTTATAAAATATTTCGTCTTTTTATCTACTTTTCAAATAAATATTTTTTGATGCCAGTTATGAAGACATTTAATTTTTCGTAAATTTGTAGTTACTAACTTGTTCCAGAAACTCGACGAACTGAGCCATAAATGTTGGTACTGCGATGAAAAGATGTGTAATTTTATGTTTATATAAACAAATTAAAATCAATTTTCATTTCATTCTGTGTATGGGTGGACAAAACATACAGTTCTGAATGCTTAAATGAACCAAAAATCCGCACAATCGTTTTTGACTCGATAGCTGCTCTCAAGTAAAAATCCTGGAAACGGAAATCGAGTGGAGATAAGTTCACCCTGTTGTGTAATGGTTGGCACGTTCACCTACCATTATTGAGTTCCTTGATTCGATTCCTGGCCGGGTGGACGTGAAATATTGGTTTTTAAAAGGTGGTTCCAAGCTGATATCTTTCAGTATTCCTAGACTAACACCTGAATCTCAAGACTGACCACCTTACCTTCCATGTTACAATAATCTACATATTGTCATTGCGCTAGCAATATCTTTTAAGCAACAAATATTTATTTATTTATTCATATAAATATACATATTATAAAATAAAAACAACGTATCCCTAACTTTATGCCTGCCATGCAAGAGGTCTCGGGTTCGATTTCTGTCATGGTTGATATGAAATAAAAGGGTGTTTTTACACTAGATTTTTTTATAGTCCCTGACTTGGGTACATGAAGCGTAAGATTAATCATAATCCCCATGTAACAAAAATGATCAAGATGTTCTGCGATTGGTGTACCAATGCAGTATCATATTTATTTTTTTATATGTTCTAATTTTTTCCATTATTTTTAGCAAACGAAGGAAATTTAAATAAACTAGAAATTTTACAAAATAAAGCGATGAGAATAGTTCTTAAGAAAAATAAATATAGCAATGTAAAAAAATTGGGAGATGAACTAAAATGGTTATCTGTAAGAAGGAGACTTAAATTTAATATGTTGATATTTATACATAAATTTTTTCACGATAAATTACCAAAATATTTTAAGGATAAAGTTGTCTTAAACAAAAATTGTCATGAATATGCTACTAGACAAAATATAAAATAAGACTACCATTATTGAAAAGAGCTGAGTCGCAAAATTGTTTGATGTATAAGGGTTTAAAAATGTATGATGAGATGCCTGAATGTATGAAGAATGAAAAGTGTCTGAAAGAATTTAAAAATAAATGTATAAGTTACTGTAAGGAAATGTAAATATATATAGATGATGTAAATGTACATAATAGTTTATATTAGTTTTAATATAAGCTAACTTAAGAAATAAATTTAAAAAAAATATAAAAAACTATGATTAATAATAAAAGTAATGTGAACTCACCGGGGTTACCCTTGCTGAGGGCACTTATGCACCACTAAAAGGAAAGGGAATGATGGCGATTGTGATCTCAGTGAGGCAAAGAGCCATGTGTTGAGTTTGGAGTCAACATATTAGAAAATGGAAGCATGCATATTATTAAAGAATACGACAAATATGACTTTTTATTAACAAAAAATTGTTGCTAAGGGGGTTAAAAATACAATGTACATTTTAATGGTGGATTTTATTTACATGTTTTTTATTAATAACAGCGATAAAAAGTACTTACGTAATTTTATTTAGAAAAAATCTTTGAATGTATTTTATATTCTTAATAAAAAAAAATAAAAATCACTTACCAAATAATGCTGGCACTTATGTACTACGAATAAGGAAGTTCAGTGGTTTTTTTTATTTTTATATATCGTATTATCAGCGCTACGATTTTTTTAAGTTTTGTATTTCTGAAACAACTCCGCGTGTAACGTCAGAGGTTCATTTCCGCTTATTCTCATTCAGTTCTTCCCATTGGTCCAGAAGCGACAAGCAGACCGGAAATGTTCCATAGCTCTCAGATCATAGGTTGATTCACATGAACCAGTGACGTCATTCAAAATAGTAAGTTTTTATTAAAATATTTTTTATTCAAGAAACTTTGCGATACAATTTAATGTTCTAATTTTATTCTAAATTCAACGTTCAATACGGAAAGTCTATTTTAAATATTTAAGGTTCATACATACATACTTCATACATTATAAAATAAATTATTTTATACAAATATAAAAAAAAAAAGAATTTGAGATGAATAAGTCACTCAGATACCAACATAATATTAAAATTCCTTCATTCAACAAAATTCATGGTCAAAATAACTTTGTCTTCAAATTTGTAAAAAATTATAATAATCTTCCCAATGAACTGAAAACTATTAAAAATAATGTATCAATAAATAAATAATATAAAATTTATAAATCCTATGTTTTTATTTTTTTCTCATGTACTCGTATTAAAAATTATATAAACTCTTATAATAAACAATAAACAACTACAACAGTGTGAGTCACTCTCCAAGCACAAGAGTTAGTCTCTTTTTAGAGAGTTACAGTGATTACATTAACTAGATGTGTAAAAGTAGATATGTATAGAATTTAAAAAAAAAAACATGTACCTTTTATGAAATTTATTAATATTTTTTTTTTTTAATTTGCCCCGCGCAAGAAACATTTTTGTATCAAATTTCCCGTAGGGCTGACGATCCTCATTGTAGATAGGGAAAGATGAAAAGCGATTTTTCTCAAAACAATGCCATTGTAGATCAGTTATTTTCATAACATTTACGGTGATATAAAACAAATTCTTACAAGGATTAAGACGAATTCTAATATTTGCATGTTAAAAAAATATATCAGTGTCTACTTTGGTCTTAACACTTTGAGTACCGGCCGAATACACACGGAATTTACCCTGTGCCCGGCCCATTTTTGTGAAATTTCATGCTTTGTGAAGGGTTTCTTAAACGTGTCATAATTATGAAAATACTAAGTTAAATCAATTCTTACTTCTCATATTCATTTGAAACAATTTAATAAGTCATTTTTGTATGATAATTTTGCTAACATTGGCCTTTGCAATGCTCCTTATTTTGTGCTTTGTATCATAGAGCCATGTAAACACGCGATTATAATAGCCTCGCGTTGTGTCCTGCTCCCGCTTTTTCACGTAGTTTACCAGCAGCGAAAAAGTACTTATAAAAGTCACCAGACGTCAATAAAATGCACTTTTTTGAACAGCTGGTAAACCACGTGAAAACACGGGACCGGGATACAACGCGTGGTTATATGATCACGTGCTTTCACGGCTCCGGGATACAAAGTGTTAAAATAATTATTTATAGTTACAATATCATTTCATAACACAAAACCTTCAAGTCCGGAATGTTCCTTGAGCAGTTCGTTGAATGTTTTGTTTTTGTTTTTATCAAAGATATTCGTTAATCCCTTGACATAAATACGACCGGCAAAAGTGAGCTAAATATTTATTTATTTATTTATTTATTCACACTCTTTATCAAAATACAATTCCATGTTCACTTTGCCCACTTAAACCAACCAATGACAAGTCATAAGCCCTGTGGAAGCCTTGACTTATTTTTTACCTTCTCTAAAATGTTCTTCATCTCTGTTGTTATATGGTAATATTAACAGCTCCCTAGGGAGTTGATTCCCGTCCTTGTCTACAAAAATTTAGACAACAAACAAACAAACCATCATGCCATTTCCCCACAGGGGTAGGCAGAAAGGATAGAACGCCATATCACTCGATCTATACGGCATACATACCTCGCTTCCTCTACATTCATACATCTTCTCATGCACGCACGCCGATTATTCCTACTTTTTACATGTCCATCTACAAGTATTTAATGGACTTGATCGTGCCATGTCTTTCTCGGTCTTCCTCGTTTTCTGCATCCATCAACATTCGCATCGTAGATCCTTTAAGCCGTTCTATCGCTGTCCATTCGCTCTACCTGTCCAAACCAATGCAGCACCCCTTTTTTATTCTGTCGATAATGCATGTCACTTGTCTCAGCCTTTCACACTTCACGGATCTCAACATTTGTGCACCTTTCGACCTATCATACATCGTTTCACCACACATTCACCTGAGGGATCGAATTTCGACAGCATTTAACCTACTTTCATCATAATTTTTCCAATTCCATACTTCACTCCCATAAATTAGAGTTGACACTAGAACTCCGTTGTGAACTTCTAGCTTAGCCTCCTGCGATAAACATTTGTTTGCCAAAGTAGATTTCAGTGCGCCGTTCACCCTGTTTCCGGCACTCACCCTCCTTTCAATGTCTTTCTCGGTCTTTCTATCCCTAGTAAACATACTTCCCAGACACACAAATTCTTCCGCCTGATTCAGAATATCTCCGTTCACACTGATCTCACATTTAGTTATATTTTCACATATTTGGACAAACTCAAAATATTGTTTACACAAAAGATTGTTTTCCCTAAACGATATTTTTTGGACACTTTAAAAATTCACCTGTTTTTTTAAATTTGCGTTTCACGGATTAAATTTGCTTTCATGGATATGATATCGTAGACGGGAAACCATATTAAACGAGCCTGTTGTGGTGCATATACAAGAGTTACAATACAAGAGTTACCAGATACTCCACCCTGATGCTGCAAATAAAATAATAAAAAAAACCTTCTGTCAAAAAGGATTGACCTACTACTCGGTTAAAGTGCACAATCTACTTCCATTATCCATAAGGACAATTAGTAAGTTCTCACAATATAAAATTGCTATTAAGAAATGGATTATAGAGGTGGGTTGCGCACGGATCGATGAGTGGATCAAGCCAAATAGGTAAAATGTGTGTACTGTTTATGAAATTAGTTCTATTGGTCTATATAAATTGGTTATGTTTTTTTTTATTGTTTTAGTTTTTTATTGTTTATTATGCTAATAATAATTAGGTTAATTCGATGAATTACGTTTTTTTTATTGTTATTATTATATTAACTAACTAACCATCACGCCATTTCCCCAGAGGGGTAGGCAGAGAGGATAGAACGCCACACCACTCTGTCCTGGCACACTTGCTTTGCTTCCTTCACATTCATACATCTTCTCATGCACGCACGTCGATTATTCCGACTTTTCACATGACCACTTTCAAGAATTTGTTGTACTTGATCATGCCATGTCTTTCTCGGCCTTCCTCGACTTCTACAACCAGACACATTCGCATCATAAATCTTTTTAGCCGTTCTTTCATCATTCATTCGCTCCACATGACCGAACCATCGCAAAAGACCTTTCTTAATTTTGTCGATAATGCTTAACTCAGCCTTGCATTCTGCTCTAAGTTCGACATTATATTAACTTTGTTAAATAGCTAATCTTAGGCATGTTTCACATTTTGTAAAATGTTTCCCTCGGCACAGGACACCCTGGTGAGGGAACATTTTTCTGTATAAAAAAAAGAATACAAACAATGTAAAAGTATAAATAAATATATGAATAAATAAATAAATAATATATTATTAATATTGAGAAAAAAATGTCAGTAATAAGAAAATTATATATTCGTGCTAGAAAGGCCTAAGTTGCATGGGGGCAATAGTGCCACCGGCGCGGCGCGGCGCGGCGGTGACGTAATGGCCATTTAGTATTACGGCAGCAGAAAACGGTGGCAGTGAGCAGCATGCGGCACTAGGAAGGACAAAGCGCGTAACTCCATATTCGCCGCGTTACACCACACACGCACACACCCATACGTGTGCACGGGCGCGGCATGGACACACACTCGCGTAACAAGATGACCGAGAACTTTACGGCATATTGCATCACCGCTATTACGTTAGTGTAGTGCTTGCACTATAGGGCTGTCCACTTTGGAAACTGAATACTGTCTGTAACTCGAAAGATCCTTTGTATGAAAATGCTACCACACACACATACTAAGTGAAATTTAGGGTTGTCAAAATTTTTAAATATCGTTTTTTCTTTCATTAATTTTTTTTTTTTTATAAAAAATAAATCTTAGGGTTCTTATCATTTACCCAAATATTTTTATTTTAGTGGCTATTATCAACGAGTTGTTAATAACTCACTATTAGAAAATGGAAATCAAGTTATGCTAGAGGGGGGTGCGATCCTTGGATCTTTGATCCATGAGTCTACACTAGCCACGGGATCACAACCCGATTTATTTATTTATTCATACAAATATTTTTTTTTAAATAGCGTATGCCTAACCCTTGAGATTTAGTTTTTTTTCTTAAGTGGTAGCCTTATCTTCAATTTGAGAAAAGCTGATTAAAGCAGATATTTTTGTATAGTCAACAATATTTTGAGTATGCCCAAATGTTTGTAGAGAGAAAATGGGTTTTATCCATTGTGAAGTTTTTCATACATTTTTTCAAAACAAATATTTGTGTTATAAAGATTTACCTACGTGTTTCAATTGTGTTCACATTTTTTAGTCGTAAGTAACCGTGTTTTTGTCGTAAAATGGGAAATGGAAAAGTTGTCGTACAGCGGGCTTCGAACCTCGGACCTTTTGATCCGGAGTCTGCGACACTATTCGTCTATTCACGAAACCGCAAACCACAACCGACTATACATATTTCACATTTAACCGGATGAATCTCTTCAATTAATGTTTCGGCTAATTTTATATACAAAAATCAACAAATTAATAAATGAAATGAATTAATTAGTCATTACTCTTAAACAGCTAAAATTAAAATATTTGCGTATTAAATAAAAAAAACTTTTCAATGTTTATAACAAATTTATCAAAATGATTTAATTCTGATTTATTTAGTTCATTTCATCTTAAAAACTTGTATAAACTTTTTATCAAGATAATATTTTCAAAAAATAAGAACGCATTTTTTTCAAATTAATTTGAAATATTTTAAGGCTTCCCATTTCTTCGGGTACAGTTTTGGTCCGTTGTACAATGAGTTTTGACACTCCGTTTTTTTCCTCGTTGGTAATCTTATCTTCTTTTATTCCTAATGCCGTATATATGACATTTTTGGTTAATTTTCGTTTAAAAAAATGTGTTTATCTCTTTACTTATTTTATGTATGAAAAAAATGCTTAACTTTATTTTATTTTTAATGGATTTATGTTAAAAATCTAAACCTTATCAAATCGACTGTTTGATCCTTTATAATTTCTAGCACACCCAGCTTTTGATCACCCAATTCTTAGATATTTGTATGAAAGCACCAAAAATATCAATAGGAAATAAATATTATTGTGTTGACCCAAATAAATAACAATGACGTGATATCAAGAACGCAATGGAACGAAACTGAATGACAGTGAAAATCATCAAACCTTAAATACTTTTTAAAAAACTACTCACACGAGAACATCGCTTGTCAATTCATCGATAACTATTGTTATGTTTGTGGGTCATTTTTTTTCTTATTTCGCCTTCATAAATAAATAAAAAACACAAGCATCCCAACGGAAACTTTAGAAATATAAGAATTTATTAATACCAACATTGATTTCAATTTAAATAATTTTATGAAAAAGTCTTAAATCAAAAATTTAAATCACTTCACAATCAGAATTCATCTCTCTCAACCCACCCATTTATTTATTGTGTGTTTGTGTAAAAACATACATTTGTAATAAAAATTGACAAATATTGTGGAATTACAAACGGCTTACATTTTTTTAAAATATACACATGTAGTTTTTTTTTTGACATCCCTATTTCAAACTTTTAATTAATTTGACCTGTGGCAAATGCTTAAATAAAATAAAATAATTCCACAACTAAATAATATATTTATTTATAATGCAAAACCTAATCGTGTTAACCCATTTCTGCAGGCTTTTTCTGTCAAAATTTAATTTCGTAAGTTCGTTCGTTCGTCATATATTTACCTCACTCTAACACAATAAAAATCGTATTTCAGTATTGTTCCCTCTGATACGACACGAATAAATGTATAAAACGAATTAGTTCCAGAATACGGCCACTGATGAAATTTTAATAAAAAGATTTTTCTTAACTTATAATAGGAATGCTTCATGGTTAAAAAGATTATTTTTTGATTAAAAAGTAATGATACAAATATACATTAATCTATTGACGATTGAATTGGTGATATTTTTTTGAATTAGTAGGTATAAATTATATTACCTAAGAATATTTTTATTTATATTTATTTTGTTTTAGGCAGGTAAGGTAACCTTTGCTGGCGCACCGATATCTTCCTTAAATATCGCTTTTTATTTGCGTTTTTCTTCCTTCAAAAAGGCATCTAAACGGTTTTTGAACTGGCTGACCAAAACGGAACAAACAATTTGGCTTGGCAATTTATTCCGGCCCAAAACCACCCCAAGTACTAGAAATAAAGTTTTCCATGTGATATTTAAACAATATACTCAAATTTCTAGTCTATTTTATATTTCTCTTCCGTAAAATTTGCAAAACAAGATGCTTAAACGAAATATCTAAACGAATAGAAAATAATTTAGGAGTTCCCCAAGGATCAGTTATAGGACCAATTTTATTTATCATACGAGTATATATAAATAACATAACCCATATAATAAAACACTGCAAAGTGTAACTATTTGCTGATGACACACTTATCTACATAGTGGGTAAAGGTTATGCAGAAACCATCAACAAATAAAATGACGACTTAAACAGCATATCAAAGTGGCTTTTAATCAACAAACTGAAACTGGATACTGGAAAAACGAAATTCATGAAAATAGGAAGAAAAAATCAAGCGTAATGATGAATGTATTTAAAGATTTTATTTAAATTATTTATTTATTTATTTACACCTTTTATTAAAAATACAATTTTACGTTCATACCCCTCTTTCCAAGCTAGGCAATCACATTCTAATATATGATAATAGTTAACAAATTAATTGAGAGCAAAGACTAATAAAATATAAGATTAAACTTACTTATATTTATTGACAATTCGTGATGGAATTCCATTTTAATAATGTAATATCTTATATTTACATACAAGTTATTAATTTAAAAATACTTGGTACCCTTCCGCTTATTTTTTTGACCCTAATGGGCATCTTCAGACTGGTGAACATTATAAAGTCTAAAGATAATTCATATAAAACTAAATATTATTTTACATTTTTTTTTTGCACCACAACAGGCCAGGAGGCCTAATTACAGGGGTGAATTACATCACAGAGCACCCGGGCTTGAGAAAAATCACATTTTAATTTTTGTGTTCTCACCGGGAATCGAACCCGGAACCTTCCGTGCGTGAGTCAAGCATCTTGACCACTACACCACGGAGGCCACCTATTATCTTGAGTGTAGTGTAGTTTAATGTACCTACACTTAAGATAATATTTAGCTTGATTATCCTTACACTTATAATATTCACCAGTCTGAAGATGCCCATTAGAGGGAAAAGCCGTTATTGGTCAAATTAATTACTGGAAGTGTACAAAGTATTTTTAAATAAATAACTTGTATGTAGATATAAGTTATAACATCAGTATATATAGATGGTGAAACTATTGAGAAAGTGGATCAAATGTAGTATTTAGGTATAACATTAGACTCAAAATTAACTATGAATGCTAATTTTAAGCGTGTTTTAAAAAAAAAACATCTAAAAAATATTCTTTCTAGGTATATTGAGAAATAAATTAGATAGAAATACTATAAAACTGTAATCATTCCACATATGTGGAATGATTACAGTTTCACTACAATCATCCACAATCTATATAGATTAACGCTCAACAGTATTATTTTTAGCCAATGACGGAAATTTAAATAAAAAGGAAATTCTTCAAAACAGAGTCATGAGAATAGTGCCAAAGAAAAGTAGATATAATAAAGTAGAAAAAATACGAGAAGATATTGGATAACAATTAAAAAGAGACTGATATATAATATGCTTGTTTTTATATTTAAATTCTTAAACAATCGAATGCCCAAATACTTCATTAATAAGCCATTTAAGATTGCCATTTAATAAAAAAACCGAATCTCAAAATTGTATTATATATAGAGGTTTGAAAATGTATGAAGAGATGCCTGAATGTATGAAGAATAAAAAAGTTTTGATGAATTTAAAAAGAAATGTTATGTGTACTGTAAAATGATGTAAATAGATATGTTAGTAAAATAAGTGTAAATTTTAGTTAACTGTGTATTGTTATATAAGCTAACTTAAGAAACAAATAAAAAAATATAATTAAAAAAATATTAAACCGTGACCTGTTGTTCTTTCTAAAATGTGAGCTAATAAACTCTTATTTTTTTAATGTGAACTGGAGAACACTTCTAAAAACGCATACGATAGTGCTTAGGGCACTGCATTTAAAAACCAAAGACATCCTATTTCGATCATCTCATCTGTTAATTGTAGGTGAGACAAATATTTCTTGTGGATCCTGCCAGAAATTGAACCTGGACTTCAAGCATGGCATACGCGCCAACCACTGTACCACGAGGTGAACTTTTCAGCTCGATTTATTTTTTCAGGATTTTACTTGTGAGTAGCTATTTAGTCAAAAACACACGTCCAGGGTTCTGGTTCTATTCCACACACAAAACGGTTTTTCCGTCCTTTTGCAAACGGACTAAGCATAGTATTATGTACAACACATACATTAAAAGCACTTTACAGCGATTTTATTCAATATGGCACAAATGAAAATTTAAAACAAGTATTACGAAGAAGTATAAAAGAACAACAGAGGTGGTATTCTGAATCTTCTCTAGAGTGGTTAGTTTGTGGATATTTATTTTTGCGTGGGACTAAGTTTTTCTTCATATTTCGACACAACGATTCTAGCTCCTATTTGTTATCTGTTATTGAATTAAATTATAATTTTAAACGAGGAACTTAAATCCTAACCGTCAATGCGCTATGTAGCTGCAAGACGTGTTTGGATATTGTGAAGCGCCCTTGAGGTGATATTCACAAAAATGGCGCTATACACATTATCCACAATAATGGTAGCTGCTTCAATACGTAAATTTTATCAACTATTAAATACCTAAATTTAGTAAATGGGGTTTAGAATTCCAACCGTCCATGCGCTCAGTAGCTGCAAGACTTGTTGTAATCTAACTTCTTTTTTTTAAATTTGTTTTTTAGTTAGTTTTCAAAATATCACTTAAACTCTAAACTTCATTGTCACATAAAATAAAAATAAAAAATGCAAATAGGGGCTAGATTACTCAATGTTCATGCGCTCTGTAGCTGCAAGACGTGCTGTAATCTAGCTCCTATATATCAGAATTGTAATATATCATAATTGGAGACGAGGAACTAGAATTCCAATCGTCCATGCGCTCTGTAGCTGCAGACGTGCTGGGATATTTATTTATTGTACAGCGCCCTTGAGGTGATTTTTACAAAAATGGTGCCATACAAATCATCCAAATATATATATATATATATAAAGGGTCTTTCATTAAGAGTGATACAATTTAAAAATTAAAAAATACACCATAAATTATTCAGTGAGACACATCACTTTTTCACATAAATTTGGTGGTATTTCACCAATAACACGTTTCTCCGAATTCTGCAATTCTGTTTGTTTGCAGAACCGTTTAACCAAAAATTAGCTTCATCACTTCAATGAACGGTAAAAAATGGATCTGCATTGATTTTTGCAAAGCAAAATCAGCAAATAAATGATGTTGGTGGTGGTCTGCTGGCTTTAATTCTTGAACCAATCGAATTTTGTAAGGGTGTAAACTCAAATATTTTCTTAAAATTCTCCATGTTGTTGTTTCAGAAAGATTTAATTCTTGAGAACGACGTTCAATTGATAAATTTGGATTATCTTTTACACTTGCTGCTACTGCATCAATATTCTCTTGTGTACGTGCATTTCTTTGTCGTACTGGTTCTCTTGTATCGTGTAAAGAAAATTCATTTTCAAATTTGTCTACAATACGATGAATAGTAGGTCAATTAATTGAATAATGTCGTTCATGAATTAGTCTTAAATTTCTTTCAGTATTCACATATGAACACTGATTTTGATAAAACAATTTAATAATTTCGAAACGTTGTTGAAGCGTGTATCTTTCCATGATTAAATTGCATACTATACTGAACACAAATGACATAATGAACGATAAAAAATAATATGTAGTGTTGCCATTATAGCCATTTTAAATTGTATCATCCCTATTGGAAGAATCTTTGTATATTACGATGATTAAATGTCAAACAAATACGAGCACGTGAAACCAAACATGATAATTTTCATTTAGAACACTATTGCAACCTTAAGTATTACTTAAAACACTTTATAAGGTTGAATTGACATTACTGTATTATTTTTTTTCCGTTTTTTAGACAGTTTTACATTTGACACTTTATAGTTCTACATTCATTTAAAGTTTAATCATCAGTGTGGCCAAATATAAAGCAAACTGTAGTAGCACGCAAAAAAAAAATAAAATCCTCAAATTAATATATCTCTAGAGCGTACATAAGATTCAGAATAGCACCCCAGGTCCACTTGAATAAGAATGTATCTAAATGCAAGGCAAGCAGCGAAAAAATAAATCAAATATTTCTGTCTGTGATAATTGTGTTTGTTGCACAACCCTGCTTTAATAAAATCGTAAAAGAAAGCTTATCGATGCATTATCATAACAATTAATACGAATCTTATTGACATTGCGTTTTTAGGCCAAGTTGAATCGCTTGTGTCTTTTAGTGTCAAGTCCACAGGTCTGAAGTTATATCGTCAGCGAGATAAAGATATATCGATATCACGATAAAAGGTCCGAAGCAAGTACTGTTTCATAATTTTTTCGATAGTATTATTAGGTGCTAGTATTATGCATTAAGAAAGTAAAGGCAAGATTACATTGTTCTCGTGTGTTGTGGAGTGGTGTGTTAGCAATGTAATTCTACCCATACAATACCCACATAAGCAATAAGCGCCGGATGGCTCCCCAACACACCACTCCGCAATACAGGAGTTCAATGTAATCCTACCTTAATGCACTTCACAAGGAATGAATACTTTTTAAATAAACATTCGTTAGTAAATCTAAACAATGTCTTAAGAGATTAAATCTACTAAATCCTAGTAAAAACCTATCGTTGACTGGTTAAGGATATAATTTTATGTAGCTCTACGCAAACGGCGCTCTAAATTCGGTGAACGCGCATTTGCGGTCGCAGGCCCTATGGCATGGAATGCTCTCCCAGCAGAGGGGAAGAGAGGCTGTGAGAGTGAAGTGATGTTTGCGAAAAATACTTAAAACTCCCTTGTTCTCTAAATCATTTGAATAAATCCGTAGCATGTGGTAAAAAAATAATGTGTTTTACTTAAATTACAAATTTAAATGTTTAAATTAAATTCATTTATCTAAAGAATCATATTATAAAGCGCTTTTGAGGTATTATATTAAGAAAATAGCGCCATATAATTTATTTATAATAGTAAAAATAATAATATGAAGTAACGTTAACCATTTTTTAATTTCTTAAATTTTCGCGACCGTTCGCATTCGTGGCAAAGGCATTTCTAAGTTAGTGATTTTTCAAAAGAATCTCACTTACGTCAAAAAAAGCTTCAGCTTTATATCAGTTTATCAAATGATTTTATGTAAATATTTTTTCGCGTTCTTGTGATTTACTAAAATATTTTAATTTTGGAGTCATTTACAATGAATTGTAAATAACTCACTATTAGAATATGGGAATCATGTTGGGGTAAGTGGGGTTCGAACCTCGGACCTCTGATCTGTGAGTCCGTGACACTAGCCACAGGACCACAACCCGATATTACCGGTTGAATTGCTATAATTCTTAAAAAACACGGCATCAAAACCGTTTTCGGTACATCTACAGAAAATAGAGATTTTATGAAATCAGCAAGGAACCGGGATTCTTTTGAAAATGACGGTAATTACAACCTAAATTATTGTAAAAATAGCCTAAAGATTACATCAAGAAGACTATCAGAAAAATAACAAGCACATGAGTGCACAATACAGCTTCAGGTGTATTTTGTTTTAGTTGCATTGCGTTGCATTTTAGTTCACACGCCTAATTCTTGTGTCAGTAGATGCATTGAAATATTTTCCACCACAGCGTGTTTGCACATAATGCTGAAAAATTTTAACTTTTTTAGTGAGGCACCATATTTTGCCATATAAAACAGACACCAAATAAGATATATTAAAATTTCATATTTAGCCATCTAGAAAAAAGACGACAAAACCAGATATTATATGGAATCATATTATATTATGTTAAAGATATTACATTATATTATTATTATATATTCCACTCTATTTCCTCATCCCTTAACCTTCCTATGAGCTCTTTTTTTTTCATGTCTTATGTAATACCGATATTATTTTTTTCTTTACTGTGTAACATGTTCTCTCATTATATTTGTGAAAAACTATAACTGGATGTATGTACTACTTTTTATATTTTGTATTCTTGTATAACAACTGTTGTTTTTCCTTAATAAATAAATAAAATAAAATAAATGTATGCTTGTCAAACCATATTTTGCCTTATAAAACAAAGACGACAAAACAAGACAATATCAATTGTAAATTATTACTCCATTTCTAAAGATAATTTGTCCAGTCTGTTGTGAAGTCATACTTGTTACTAAGCAACATATCTCAGTTAGCCATCTTTGTAAATATAAAAATAGACATATCATAAAGTGACACGGCTAATATCTCCTAACCATATTAAGCAAAGACATATTATATTTTACCAGATTGTTGATGGCTTCGAGAAAATCCGGTAATTAACTATTGAGCTATGCCTAAAAAAGCGACGTCATATTTAGCCATCTTTCACGAAGCTGTCCTTCGAGCCGGTAATCTAAGGAAGACCAAAGGTCACTAAACTCGATTGATTTACAAACATCCTGACAATATAAAGAGATGATGGGGTGCGATTTAATTCATCCTGTTATCCAGTTATAAAGAAATTGCACAATAAGCGATGACTGCGAAACGACAGAGATTTCAGATTAAGAAGCTGCAAATTCACAATGTTGCATACAGAGATGAAAGTAATCGAATGAATGAATTGAATGAATCATTAATTTCTGGCATTCCATAACATAGTTGAGATCAAAATTACATCATGGATGCCCATGCTCTGAGAAGCTTAAAAGTCCATGGCTACCCACCCCCTTCTCCGTAGGATGCCAGGCAGATATTTTTCAATTTCATTAATTCAATTACTAATTCATTCGGATGAATTTAGTATTCGAATGGATTCGATCAATTTCATTCGATTGGAGACTGGGGCACGAACCGTTGGAAAACTGAGCGAACGACACATGGCATAATAACCCAGAAAAATGTATTGTACATTCACCATTAATTTAGTCTACAGAATAAAGACAGTCACCAGAAGTATAAAATACTGCTGTGTAATTTTGATTAAATAAATATTTCGTTAATCGAACCTGACCCCTTAGCATTTCATGCATTTGTTTCGTAAGTTTACTCGCATCTCATACAACTACATGTATCTCGTATTTTGCTCTCATTTCTGCTACACACGAACGAATACTCTGCAACTCTCGCAGTTACTACTCAAAGACCTCCTGCATGGTAAGCATTCGTAATACCACTAGACCACGAGCGGACAGCTAAATATTGTATGACATAACGTATAGTTCACGACCAGGGCGCCTAAGTCTTCTGTATGCACCAGAATTAAGTAGTACGCAGAAAAAAAACTTATTTATGTATAAATCACATTCAATGAAAAGGAAAGGCCGACTACCGCCAAAAACAGGTTCCCAAATATCGTAAACTATTTGCGAACGCAAACCACTTGCTGGGGTAACCATAATTTCAAATCGTGATACATCTCATATATTATTGGAATATTACATTGATATAAAACTTACAAATTGGAAGGATTGACATGGCTTAGCTCGAAGTCTAATTTGTAGATCTTTTTTTTTTAATTACTCTATACCTTTTCCCTTCTTCTTTCCTTCCCATCCCCTCTCCACTCTTCATCATCATTCCCTTTCCGCACCTAATTTGTTTGATTATTTTATTTTATGTGTAATTTTTTACCGCTTAATAGCGGTAAAAAATTCGCTTATCTAATCATAAAAAAATAAGCAAAAATATAATAACTACTAGAGCCAATTGAAAAAATCCACTGTTAATCTAATAATATATAAGAAAAGAGTTTACGTAATTGTATGTGTGGGAAGTTTGTATTCATGTATGTGTATATGAATGTGTGTATGTGTAAATGAATGAGGGAGAGGGTGCATGTACGTGAGTGAATGAATGAGAAAGAGGGTGCGTGTGTGTGGGTGCGTAAGTATATATTGAAAAAAACTTGTAATTATGCTGAAAATGGTGCATAAGGCTCTGCATTGGTACATCAATCGCAGCGTATCTTGATCAATTTTGTTCCAAGAAGGAAAGATGATCAGTCTTACGCTTCAGGTGCCAGTACAGGGAAATATTGAAATCCATGAAATATTAAATAAATAAGTATTGAAACACGTGAAATATTAAATTATTTACAACTCTTTTTAAAATGGCCCCAAAATTTAAATACTCAAGTCAATCGTAAGATCAAAAATATTCATTTAAAAAATCCTAAATTAATATCAGGGATTCTTTACGTATGAAATAATAGTCCCAGATCTAGTTTGTATCCGATGAATGGATGCCCTGTGGATATATTATGTATTTATTTAAATCCGAAAGTTTCCCAAGCTGCCAGTTACGTAAGTCAGACGACCTTGGCCCAATACAAGACTCGCGAACCAAAACTCGATGCCTCGTACATACTTCATACATGCTTGGAAGAAGAAGACAAGGGTTGGACTAAAACAAAATACAAACAAAATAAAGGATGTTCCTGAAAAGAGAAAAAAACAGAATGTGTTGAATAAAACTAGCGCTCCTTCAAATCAAGCTTTTTTTTCTAAAATGCTTTCGAAGTCTCGAGGCGAATGCACTCCAAATTTGCAACGCAATATTTTTTCATGATGTTGTTTTACAGCAGTGACTGGTCGATTTTAAAATCCTATTCAGCTTTGTACTACGTTTTAACAAACATTAATCTCGTGCTCGAGAATAACAATAATGAAAAATTAATTTTCTCACTAGGCCAAGAAGATAGACCGCCACACACGTCTATCTTGACATACATCCCTAGCTCCTTCCACACTCATGGATGCCCTTTGGTTGTGTCTGCTTTGACATGACCAGACTTGAGATTTTGGTTTATTTGATCAAACCATGCCTTTCTTGCTTGTCCTCGTTCTACAATACCAGTAATTCTCGCTATATATCTGTTTTACCATTGTTTTATCATCCATTCATTCTACGTAATCAAACCATCTCAGTGACCCCTTCTTAATCCTATCATACCTGTTTTACCTGATCTCATAATTCGTATTATTATTTTTTTATTTTTCCAAATTACGATGTTTTGCAATTTTCGTAAAATATAACAATTTAACAAAAAAACACGTATTATAAAAAATACAGAGAGTGAATTTGGAAGAAATGCCTACTACGGCTCAAATGCCTTTCAAAAAGATAAGCATTAATACATTTTAAGATAACATAAAATTCTTGTGGTATATAAACTTTAAGCTTGGAATCAGAGATGAATTTTTAAATTACGAATTTTACTAAAAACACTAAATTTGTTAAAAATTAACGGTAGAAAAAAAATTACAGACCTTTTAAATTTATTCAAAATTGCTAATTAAATATGGGATAGCCTGAACTGTTACCTCTCATCAACTTGTACTTGTGCAGGGTGCTTGGAAGAATGACTAGACAGATGCCACCGTTTTGTAGCAACAATTCACGGACAGTGTATACTTGCAATGCCGTATTGAACAGACTTCATAAAATCGGCAATAGTTATTCCCACGTATCGGATATATTTACTGTAAGGTATTGTTCCTATAGAAAAAACCTTTTGAACCTTTTCAAATATGGTGAATAATCATTGTATTTATTTTTTTATTCATTTCATCATATTTACAATTTTTTGTTCACTTTTTCCAGCTTTATGAAACAGTACTTTACGATGTTCATATTATATTACCTACTTTAAAATATTTTATTATTTAATTTGATTTTTACATTTATTCTTAAATTGTTTAAACTTCTACTGAATATGATGTATATTTTTTTTAATAAATCTTGGGTAAACGGTAATTTATATATACTTTTTTAAATAATTAAACCAAATATGTAAATATTATATTTTTTTGTAAAAGACAGATTTGCCGTATATGTTAATAAAATAAAAATAAATAAATAACAGTCTTCTATTACTAAATTATTTAATAAAAAAAATACATTTAGTTTACATATTACAGAGTTGTTCTTCTATCTACTTACCGGATTATTTCACTATAATATTAATCTAACCCTGTCATACATTGATTTCCCACACATTCTACCAAGATATCGCATTTCGACCGCTTTCATCCTTCGTCTGCCAGTTCCATAATTCACTCCCATACTGTAAGTGCTTGGACTCCGTTGTGCAGTTTGGCTTTTTTGAATTTTGTCTGTTCAAAGGATTCACTCTCTTCAAACTATGAGAAACGTCTCCTTTCTGCACTGCATTTTCCTTGGACCATTTATTGAAATACCACACAAACCAATTCGTTCGTCTTTCTCCGTATAAAATGTCTAAAATACTCTAGTTTTCTTTTATTATTTATTTATTTATTTATTCACACTCTTTATCAAAATACAATTCTATGTTCACTTTGCCCAGCTAACAAGGGTACATACCCCGTTCCAAGCTAGGCAATTACATTTTAATATATTATAATAGTTAACAAATTAATTGAGAGCACAGAGAAACAAAATATAAACTTATCCGTTTACACATTTTGATACATATACATACAGACATACACATATACACACACATTTATTTATATATATATACACATATGTATATTCACATGTACATACACACACACGTACACACATTTATGCGCATACACATACATACATTCATAAAAACATAGACAATTTATTTATGCGAAACTTCATGGTTGTCATCTATAAATATATATTTTTTTAATTATTCCTTATTTTTATATTTTATTTTTGACATCCAGTAAGGTTCTCCAATCCGTGGCATGCATCAACTTTTCTGACTCCCTACGACCAATGTCATGAAAGAGCGAGGTCAACACCTTCCGTAACTTGACAACACTCCCGTCTTTCCACGATTCTGGCAAAAGGTTATGGACCTTTTTGCCTACGTAATAGTGTTGTCTCGATGCCAGAACAGTGTTGACCCCTTCACTTAGTATCAGATCCCTATTAGCTACGTATGTTTAAATGTTTTTTTTTTTAAATAATTTTTCCGTGTATCTTAAAATTATCCAATTCTACAAGTAAATACTTTAACTAAAATCCTTCGCATTAAATCGTTTTTTATAATTTAAGATTCACAATATTGTTTTTTTCCCAAATAAAATGATGATTTGTATCTAAATTTGTTGCAACAGAAAAGAAAAATATTTTGAGAAGGAAATATGGAAGTCTAGGCATTTACAGGGCTCATGATCTGTCATTGGCTGGTTTAACTGCCCAGTTTTTACACTGTAACATTCACCATTATGCAATTGTTTAAACATCCCCATATCCTCCATATGTTGACTTGTGTGGAGTAAAAGAGCTGAAACCTTTATTGATGTGGGTGAGATTGTCTGTCTGACTGTCACTTATTATATTTTTGAAAAACTGCCTACACAGAAAAAAGAGGAATGCAATGATATATTTTTAAAAAGAATCCAAATGTAAAATGATACACTTGTGGTTGTTAGCTTTGATTTCTTCTTCGGAAAATAAATCAATGTTCATCATAATCCACCAAAGAATCGATTCTAATCTCAAAACAACATAAAACTTGTCTTCGAACCCAGCTGTCAAAGTCACTCGGCGTTGTTTATGGAGTCTGTTTTCGCTCGGAAGGATAATTATTTGTTTTAACCACTCAAAAAAATCACTGCCATATATGGTAAAACTAGTCAACTAAGCACCCATTAAATTATTGCAATTAACAATCAAAGCTTTTTGCACGTCTTGAAAGATGCAAAAAGCATGCTGCATGAATGCAGTAATCTCAATTACGATATTTTTGGGCATGTGAACACTTTTCTTGTGAACTCTCATATTAATTAATTAATTAATTATGGATAACTTATAAAGCGCCATTTTCGTAATAAAATACCTCAAGGGCGCTTCACATGGTGATTCTATTGTTAAGTTAATTTAATTGAAGCTTTTAAATTTGTAATTTAATTAAAATAATTTATTTTGTTGTCACGTGCTACGGATTTATTCAAATGATTTATATATCCTTCACAAACCCATTTTGGGTCCAAAATGGGACTAAAAGTTGACAATATATAAACATATATATATAATTTTTTTTTTAAACATTATTATTCGTCATAATTAATTAATAACGCCTTGTAAACGCAAAAAACTAGAAAAAAAAACATCGTGGCTAGTAAAATTATTTGTTTCCTAAATTTCTGGAACAGAGAGGGAAAACATTTTTGAGATGGAAATAGGCATTTACAGGGCTTATGACCTGTCATGGGCTGGTTTAAGTGACCATTTTACAAACTGTGTAACATTAACCATTCTGCCCATGTTTAAACATTAGCATTCCCTCAACTCTACCATCTGTTGACTTTTGTGAACTTCTTAGGGAGGAAATCTAGCCAGTCTGCAAGCGTTTGGACATACTCAAAACATTGTTATTTGTTTTCACCCGAGTATATTCGGGAGTGGTCTTTTCTGTGAGAATTTTTTGCGCATGCCTAAACTCGAGTAAACTCGGGCGTGGTCCTTTAGTGGTTAAATATTGTATAAATTAAATACAACTTTTACCGACAGTTTAATAACTAATGCCGATGGTGCGGTTGTAATTGAATATTCAGTCAGTGGTCTTCAGACCACTATGGATAGCTTAAATGCAAAAACCCATGTACTGTGTAACATCTCATGTCTTGATTCCCGAAATCCCTTGACTGTCAAACCAAATCATCGAAAGGGCCGAGAGTTTCAAATACCTGGGAGTATATTTTATTTATTTACACTCTTTATCAAAATACAATTCCATGTTCACTTTGCCCAGCTAACAAGGGTACATACCCCGTTCCAAGCTAGGAAATTACATTTAAATATATTATAATAGTTAACAAATTAATTGAGAGCACAGAGAAATAAAATATAAACTTATTCGCATACACATTTCGATACATATACAATAAATACATACACACATACACATATATACATACATATATTTATATTTATATACACACATATAAATACACACACATACATACACATAAAAACATAGACAATTTATTTATGCGAAACTTTATGGTTGCCATATATAAATATATTTTTTTGAATTATTCCTTATTTTCATATTTTATTTTCGACATCCAGTAAGAATCTCCAATCCGTGGCATGCATCCACTTTTCTGACTCCCTACGACCAATGTCATGAAAGAGCGAGGTCAACACCTTCCGCAACTTGACAACACTCCCGTCTTTCCACGATTCTGGCAAAAGATTATGGACCTTTTTTCCTACGTAATAGTGTTGTCTCGATGCCAGAACAGTGTTGACCCCTTCACTTAGTATCAGATCCCTTAGAGTATCTTGTATTATGGTTGTGGTTGACGCTTGGGTAAATGTCTCTATTTATGTGTGTAACCACTACCGTTATCAATATATACTGTTGAATAATATTCAGTACTCTGAATTCTTTGAAGAGCCAGTCACTTGGATAACGAAAAGTTAATATGTTCCGGAAAATTGCAGCTTTAAAAAAAAATTGAGCGTGCGGCCAGTAATAGCAGGCGCCACATTCAACAGTATGAAGGCTGTCTGGAGATCGGATATTTACTCAGTGAAATCCAAACGCTGCCCATATAATGTCTGCATAACACCTAGTCTCCTCAACGGATGCGAATCGTGGCACTCACTAGGGCCCAAAATAGCAGAATTCAGAGTTTCGAGAATAGACGTCTTAGAAGAATCTTGGGTGCGCGGTGGTTTGACTTTGTAAGGAATGAAGTAGTAAGAGAACAGACGGAACAAACTCCGGTGACAACTGTCATCAAGCGGAGGCGATACGGTTAGCTTGGCCATGTGCTGCGGATGCCTCCTGGGAGTCTTAACCACGCTTGCCTACTTTACAAGGCATCAGGTTCTCGACGTCCTGGACGTCTACTGCCGAATGTCCGTCGGCAATTCATGTCAGAACTACGGGACGCGAACCTGACTTGGAAGGATGCATACGAGTCGGCAGCCGACGGAGATGCTTTTGGGGTCTTCGTGGACACCAAATGCTCCAACTAGGGAGCAGACATGGAATGATGATGATTTATAACTCCATATATGCTTTAAAAGCAGAACTTTCGTCAGCTGTATTAAAATCATTTGATTATTTTTTATACTATTTTATTTCATTTTTAACATCCTGTATCTTTGAAATCCTCAAGTCGCTTAAATTATGAAACAAAAAGATTAAATAATATGTAAATTAATGATTCGAACGCTATATTGCTCGTATACGAATGTGACAAATAAAAGTATGCCATAGCACCAACCAAATTTTAATCAGCCGAAGCCAGGGTCAATTGCATAACACAACACACGAACCTTCCACCTACAACTGTGACTGGTATATCTGTGATAATATCAGGTAACATATCCTAGATATCAGATTGAGATACCATCATGTCCTTTACATATAATATGATACATTATTTGATTATTTTGATCATGATTATATTTTTGGAGAACGCTTTGCATTCTCTATTCATAACCGCGTAGAGCAATGATCGGTAATCTTTTTAAATCGGCGTGTCAAAATTCTGCAAAAACCTGGCTTGACTTGACGAGGTGCCGTGTCGCATTGAGTTGTGTTTTACATTTTTTTAATTTATTACAACTAAAAAGCCAAAACATATCCTGTCTTACATTAGTGACTTTTTATGCTGATTTGGATTTGTCAAATCTTTAATTGAAAGTTGGTATTTGGTACATTGTAAATATAAGGAAGCGTTACCAACTTCATCAGTCAGTGTCTTTTACTTGTTTTAATATTAATACTATTCAACCCCGAGATTATGGTCTCACAAAAAAACGCATTTCGTCCGTAAGCGATGCGTATCACCCGAAAAATCTTGGCGCGTCTACTCTGACACGCGTGTCTTAGTTTGCCAATCACTGGTATAGGGTGTATGGTCTGATGGATGTAACCAGTCCAGTCTGGAGTTCTAAGTTAAAAACAGTAGGAATATCAGATTATTTACTCAGTTTGTTTACTCTAGGGTTGAGAAAAGGGAGATTCTCAGGGTTGACCGATATTTGCTGAGTTTTTGTCTTTGAGAGAATATGCAGAATGGTTGGTAAATGTTGTAAATTGTCAAAGTCATAGGAACCCAATATCTCTGGGTATTTATTAATTTACATTTTTTTCTTTACATTTGTTACATTTTTTATTACATAATATTATCACTTTATTTATAAAAACAAAAAAATCCCACATAGACATGGCCTTTGCGTGGGTATACTTAATCTTTCTAGATTCTAACATTATGAAATCTATGGTGCATTGTAGATGCATTTATAAATACATATAAAATAAAAAATTTAAGTTGACATTTTGTTTTTTTTATTTTTAAACATGAGTGAGTGGAAAATATAAAACAGAATAAATGAAAAATAGGTGTAGAGCAAAAATTATTGAATTAAAGTTAGCTAATTTAATTTAAAATATTTATTCTCTTCTTCGTATTTACGAAAGCAAATAAAAAGTTTACCTGGAAAGGAAAACATGAACAAACATTCAGTATAAACTGAACCAATATTTTTTGCCGTCCTTTCCTATGAAAGGAAAATAGTGTTACCTTTCTAACACTTGGTGCTGAAATTGTCAAACGTAGTACCTAATAACAATCCTTTCCTAGTGACCTTAGTGACTCGAATTGGTATTGGTTTTTTTGAAATAAAAGAAACTACATTTTTTTTATTTAACTTTTTGAACAAAATGCAAATTGAACACTAACGGGCTAATGGCAATTTCTTCCAACCAAAATAAAAGTTTTATTTATATCATTCAAGTTACAAAACATATTAAATAAAAAATAAAAAAAGCTAAAGGTATTCAAAAATAAAAATAAAAATTACTCTATTTGTATATAAATTACCATAAATCAATGATGATCAATGGAAAAAAGGAATAAAGAGGAAAAAGGAAACAAAGAAAGATTAAGGAAGAGAAAGGAGACGTTTCTTCACACGTGATTTAAACAGAGATAATGTAGTAACATCTTTGATGGTGGATGGGAGATGATTCCAATGTCGAGCCGCATGAACACTATATGAGTTAGAGAAGAAAGAGGAAGATTGTGGATGGGTATTAAAAAGGTGCTTTAAGAATTAGAACGAAGAGGTAAACCATGAACTGATAAGCGTTGAAATTTTTGACGGAAGTACATAAGAGCGTTAGGAATATGAAAAAATTTGTTTTTTGGTGATTTGTATGAAGAATGTAATTTGGTGTTATTAAATTTATATAAATACTATATCTATGTCCAATAGACTTTTGTTACTGAATTTGTTACCGGTGGGCACAGTTTTTGCTACCATTAGTGATTGCAATTTAGTCATGAGGAAGAATGACAATATCCGACAAGGACCCTCTATGTAATTTTCCAAACCTAATGTAAAAGTGCAGTGAAAGTAGTAGAGTTAAAGTTAATTAAATTAAAATTGCGATACATGAAATTGAACATTTTAAAAAGAGTAACTCATTTAATGACAAAAAAACATTATTTTTTGTAGGAACGAAGCTGATTTTATAGCCTAGAATTTTGAATTAACAAACTTGAATGTTTTTGAAAACAGGTCTCTAGAAAATAAGTCTTTGATCATACGATACTTTCAGCAAATCTTTTTCCAGAAATTTTGTAAACGTGGTGTGATAGACATGAAGACTTTTTGCATTGACGCTGAACATTGTGAAGATCTCGCCAGGGATGGAGATGTGTGGAGAGGAACCGTAAAGGAGACGGAAGCGGTACACGACGACTTCTGGCTGGAAAGTCTAAGGTTTAAAAGACTGCGAGGAAAGCAGATACCTACTAGAGCCCCCTCATAACCTGGAAGTGTGAGAAATGTGGCCGACTGTGCTGGTTCCGTATAGGACTGTGGTCCTATGCGGAACCAACACAGTAAGCAGTCACCAAAAAAGCTGCTTTTCTCAGTCTCCAAATCAAATGATACATCACCATCGTCTTCCGAAAACGGGCGGATGCCATAAAAAGATAGATAGATTGGCTCTATCGCAAAGTCTAGAGTACTTTCATGTCTTTAGTTTAGGATTCAGAAGGATTTTGGCTGGATTGATATTCTTGCGCAAATAAATATCTCACTGTATTAGATGCCTATGATATCCTTGCTCAGATTAACCTTAATGTACCTCACTGTAACTTGCGTACCAATGCTGTCTTTGCTGTTGGAAATTATAAAACCAGCATCGGAATCTTTTCCCCTCTGCCAAGGACCTTAGAACAGTGAACGAAATCTCATTAAACGGTACGTCGAGGCGTTCCTACAGCAAAGGCAAGCACTCATAAAGCAATCGGCGTTGTCACTCCTGACTCGCGATGACACACTTGCCAGGTCCGCCTAGATTATGCCATAATTATACATTTTGTAAATTGAAAATAGGTTTTAAGATTGTTGAGATTAAGTTTTATATTTATATATATATAATTATTCTGTAAGTGTGATGTCACTGAACTCCTCCTAAACGGCTAAACCGATTTACGTGCGGATTTCAGCGAAATGTAGATTTTGCGCTGCGCGTGTTCGTAGATATTAAAATTTTCCTTCTAATCTGTAAAAAAAAATTAGAAGCATTTTTCTTTTTTTATCGACCTACCACGGTTGCATTCGACGAGAATGCATTTACAAAAAAAATGGAAGGGTGTTGTTGTTTTTTTGTTTTAAAAAAGTTTGTTTTTGAATTTTTACAAACAACATTCGCTTTTTATGGCTTTCAATCAGATTCTTTCCTTACATTCCTTATAATTTCTTCCCATTTATTTCTTTTGACCGGATTTATGGTAATACTAAAATAATATTAACTGACATTGAATACATTTTTGAAAATCGCATTCTTCAATAAAGTGCACCCCTGTTAGTGAGAAGAGCCGAGTTTGACATTTGCGAAAATAATTATATAATTGAAAGTTAATTATTTTATGTTTTGGAATTCAATCATAAACGAGTACTTAGGTACCTACAAATCAATGAATAGTATTTTTCCACTTAGCATGCAAGTTAACGTTCGGGCAGGACAACATCTATCGGGTCCGCTAGTTATTGACTCTTATATACTCATCAATGCCAATCTGGCAGGGCTTCCATCAGCCTGTTGATTTGCTTTAAAAAACAAAAATGAATACAAAAGGACTCAGAGAATAGAGACATATCTCAAAAAGGCGCAAAGGTTAGTGTGTCACTGCTCTTGCTTTGTTACTCTTCATAGCGGGGTCAAGTTGTTCGCAAGTGTTTATAACCTTTTACGTCTAAGAATAACATACTCATGTGTTGATATTGATAATGAAAATTTAATTCAGAAAGTTTCAGTGGCAGCACTGACAATTTACTATTTTATTTTGCAGAGAACAGCATTTATTTGGTATTTTTGGTAATATCTTGTTCTTCAGCCTTATTCTCTTCCACTGCAGTAATTTTTTTTTATTTGGTTATTTATACATTTTATAATACATACATTTTTTTGTTCACTTTGCCCAGCTTACTAGGATACATACCTCGTTCCATGCTAGGCAATTACATTTTAATACATAATAATAATTAACAAGTTAATAGAAATAACAGATAAATAAAATATAAACTTACTCGTATACACATATTGATACATATATATACATACACATATATACATATATACATACACATATATATATATATACATACATACATACACACATACATATACCCATGCGCATACATACACATTCATACATAAAAGATAGACAATTTATTAAATATATGCGAAATTTCATAATTGCCATTTGTTTATTTTTTTTATTATTCTTTATTTTCATATTTTATTTTCAACATCCAGTTATAATCTGCAATCTGCGGCATGCATCAATCTTTCTGACTCCCTACGACCATTGTCATTAAATAGCGAGATCAACACCTCTTCAACTTCCGACGACACTCCCGCTTTTCCACAATTCTGCCATAAAGTTATGGACCTTCTTGCCAACATAATAGTGTTGCCTCGATGCCAGAACAGTGTTGACCCCTTCATATGTTATAACTAATTACCCCCTAAGTCCAAAGACTTTACGGTGGGACGCAATTTTCAGGACAGGTTTGTTTTACACACTTACGTATTCATTTATTATATATACGGTCTAAGCCAATCACAATGGTTATATGAAGAAACATTTGTACAAAAACTGAACAAAAAGAGTATAAAACTATGTTAACAAATAACAACGGGGAAAGAGATCATTTCAGAGAAGAAAATATGGAACATTTACAGGTATCTGTATGCTCCATCCTTGTTGTAATTTGTTAACCTTAATAATTTCCTAGGAATTGATATCCAGTCTTTTGTCCACAAACATTTGGGCAACATAAATGTATTTTTTTTTTCTCTTTTTTCTACTCCAAAAAAAGTATTTTAATCATTTTATCTGGATATGCTGAGGTTTTTTTTCTTTATTATTAACACATTTTTTAGTTTTTTTTCCAAGCATAAAAACAAAATAAATATATGTTTATTATTTCTGTGCTTTAAAGCTGAAAGGCTAGAAAGTCACATTTTTTGCCAAATTGAATTATGAATATCATTTTGCTCATATATTCAGATTCTATTAATGCTAAAAACATTAGAGTCCTCCGGTATACCACTACTGAAATTGCTTGTTCTAAAACACCAGTAGTGCAGTTATAATTCTCGTGCTTTCGACAAAATTCAACGGTTTGCTGGTATTAAAGCAGTGGATTCAAATCAATTCAATTCAATTCAATTAATTTATCTTAAATATAACATATACATTACAAAAATATATTCAATACGTATATATTATAAAAAAGAAGAAAAAAATACACGAAAGAGACTCATGTCAAAGTAGTAGAAGAATCCTGCTCCGGAAAACCTCTTCGGATACGTGGAACAGATCAATATCCGGAGCGATGTTGTTCAGCATAGCGGTAGCCCTTCCAACAAGCATAACCATAGGCAGGTTGGTCCTGAATATCGGAATATGAAACAATCTATGCTGACGTTGTCTTAGGTAATTATCAGGAACATACAAACAATGATCATCATAATTTCAGAATAAATTATCGATCATACATAAATGTGTAGTCAAATACACATTCCTTCTAGTCTCTAAACTGTTGTAGCCAAGCATACCCTGGAGAAACTCGGTCGGGTAGAGCCAAGGATAATACCCGCACTCTCTCATGTAGAGATATCTCAAAAACTTCTTTTGGATTTTCTCTATCATAAGAGAGTACTTCAGCTCATGTGGCCCCCAAATCATCGAACCACTCTCGAGTCTACTTCGCACCAAGGAGTTGTAAAGAGTTCTCAGTACGCGGGTATTTTCGAAAACCCTGGCAGTGCGCAGAACAAATCCTAACATCTTCAATGCATTACCACTGATTGTCTCTATGTGTTCATGAAATGTCAGAGTGCTCACAAATCTAGCGCCCAGATCCTTAACATTCGATGTTCGTATCAGATTCTGGCCATTAATTTTGTAGCGAAAAAAAAGAGTTTTTTGGGCCCTAGTGAAGGACGTGACCGAACACTTGGAATCATTAAACCTAAGTTTGTTTCGCCTTCCCCACTCAGATATATTAGATATATCCGCTTGGAGAAGACGAAAATCGTCAGAAGTTGTCAACTTTAAGAATAGTTTTAAGTCATCTGCAAACAACAGAAAACGCGAGTTCAAAATAACATAGATAAGATTTAAGTCTTGATGTCATAATCAACCATTCTCATCATCATTATATAATTTCTTTTGCCCTTAATTACATTATTTTACTTTGCTTTTTTCACATACTATTTACTTTCAATTACTGTTTTATTGCTATCAATATCATGTCATTAAATTTATATTTACCTCTTATTTTCATAAATTATTTATGTTTAAATTAATGGCACGTAATTTAATGTTTTTGTCAAAAGAAAGATTTATAGATGCATTGTTTTTCATTCAATATTTTACATTACTGTGTATACTAAAGTCCGAGAAGGAATTAGGGCGCGGGCCGGGCTGTTAGAAAAAAAAACATCAAAGTCCCATAGTTATTTGATAGTCCATACTTTAAATATTTTTTTCTTTAATATTCTTATCAAAAGCCTATAAAAAAACAGCAATAAATTGTGTTTTTACTTCGAGAGATACATTTGAAACAGTTTTACAACTTCAAACCGCTCTCCTGAACAATTTACAAAATGTAACTTCCAGCATTTCTACCTTAAGGTACAGATTTTATTTGAGTAAAATATTATATCTGTACTCTTTTGTTTTAATCTTAATTAAAACTAATGTCTGAGCACCCGATGACAAACTGTTATTTAATACAAATATATTTTAATACTTGATGTTTTTCTTTTTATAATGCATTAATATTGTAATAACGTGTGAATTTTATTAAATAAGGACTATAAAAAATACATTTTGTTCGCAAACAATTCAATATACATACATGATTAATAAGCAACCTACGCTTCTGTGTTTATAATATTAGCTATTCCGATCTGAAATGATTTAGTACGGGGTCATAAATTATTTCTCGGGCAATCGGGGGGAGTGGCAACGGCATAATAATATGGTAATAACAGTGTTTCGGGAAATTAGGGGCGTCATTATAACATATCTCGTAACTGCATACTTCGGAGTTGTTACGAGCATCATGAAGCACCTTTCCATCAAATGTGTAGGTATTTGGACGATTGCGCACCGGTCGCGTTCGGGGTCGCACGCATCTACACGACGCGGTTTACCGCGTTTAATGAGGGTGGATTAATTTTGAAAATACGTCATGTTTATTTATATTTATTATTGTGTCCATGTCCCGGTGGATGAAGAATGCGGTTTTATTTATTTATTTAATATCTTATATAAAATTCATTTCCTCTTATTACAGTTTTAATTACATTTTTAAAAGATAAACCACAGGAGTCACATTGACCGAAGTGTTCAAGAAACAAGATTTTGTGATTGTGCAATTTCCAAAACATGATAACTTTTGTACTAAATGAGGTAATTCCAATCTATAAAGAACTTTTAATGTAAAATAATTGTTTTTTTGATAATAATAGTACTTACATAGTATTAAACTAGCGTATCTGGATGTGTTTTGCATTTAAACAAAGTGGATTTCAGATTTTTGGTTCAGCTTAAAAAATCATTTTTACGACGAAAGTAAACCTTTATTCACGTATATAGTAAAATAGCTTATTGCGATAATTTCTTCATTTTTAACTTCAAGGCGGTAAATAGTGGAATCTCGTGTTTTATCCTCTAAGGTTCAGATACAAGTTGAGTATTTTGTTGTTTTATTTATTTATTTAACACTTTATATACATATACAACTACTATACATATACAACTTCCATTATCCATAAGGACATTAAGTAAGTACTCACAATATAAAGGCGGGTTGCGCACGGATCGATGAGTGGATCAAGCCAAATAAAGGTGAAAATTTGTGTACTGTTTATGAAATTTGGTCTACAGGTCTATATGAATTGGTTATGTTTTTTATGATTATTCTTGTTTTTATTGCTTATTATGTTATTGATAATTAGATTAATTACGTTAATTGAATCGGCATTCACTTCATTACACTTCATTATAAATTATAATGAAAATAAAACTTTGATATTAGTGTTACACAATTTTTATTATTTTAAAAGAACACTGCTACAGTTTCGGGAGAGCACTCCTCCCATCGACGGGTGATATAAAACCAAAAACGAGTGATATGAGTTTTATTTTTTTAATAATTTAGATTAATTACGTTATAACTTTATTACTATGTTAACTTAATAACTAATTTAAGGCATGTTTCACTTACCTATTGTAAAATGTTTCCCTCGACATGGGACACCCCAGTGAGGGAACATTATTATGTATAAAAAAAAGAATACAAACATTGTAAAAGTATAAATATACATATAAGGGCGGGCATATTGCCTTAGGGCAATTTCTTCCTACCTACCCAAACCGTCTAGTTTGAGAAAATTACAAGTACTTTGACATATTCTTGGTAATTATGCAGAATCTTATTACTTCATACAAAAGATAACTAAAATTTTATACTATACTACGAAGAGAGGAGTGGAAAGGGGATGGGAAGGAAAGAAGAAGGAGAAAGGAACCACCCAAACATTTAGATAGTGACATTTCAATCTTGATTTAAATGTAAATAAAAAGGCTACTGTTCCTCTCCGAAAAAAAGACAAGCTCTTGTGCATGGATAGGGACTTACACCGAGTTAAAAGTAGGTACAATTATTTTATATAATACATTGATATTTTTCATAAGTCCTTGTAAATCATAAAGTTCTGCGTGTCAAATACAACCAGAACCCTGGACGACTGTTTTCGACTTGACAGCTGCTCTCAGGTAAAAATCTCGAATAAGGAAACCTATTGAAGATATGTCCGCCTCGTTGTGTAGTGGTTGGCGCGTTCATCTACCATTCTTGAGGTCCTGGGTTCAAATCCTAGCAGAGTGGACGTAAAATATTGATTTTAAAGGTTGTTCAATCTCCAATATTTTATTGTACCAGGACCGCGATTACCGTTGACATACAATACATAGACTACCCTTATTATAGAGTAAAATATTTTTAAAATAGTGACATAAAAAAGTACCCATTGTTACTATATGTATTTATTTATTTATAACAGGGCTGCATTCAACTATCACGCATTTGCTACCAAAATGGATACTCATTTTTGGTACATATTTTTTTTTGTATTTTAACGTTGAAAATCAACATTAATTTTTAGTGGATCCCAATCAGTATACGTATTACATATTCTGATGGGAAGATAAAATGTATCTTCGAGTTTATCTACAAAATAAAATTAAATTCTCTGTATAAAAAATAGAATATGTTTACAATTTTTTTTCTAAACATGTTCAATTACGTGTTACCGACGAAGATACTTTGAATTTTCATCCAAATACACATACTTTCGTACATAAATATCGATATTAGTTTATACTGTCTTAGTACATACCGATGAAGATAGCTGTTTATAATCGCGGCCCGGGTTATTTCCTTAATTTTTTTATACTATCAACATATTTATATCTTTTTGTTGGATTTTGGGGAATAGAAAAATAACATTAAATCGTTTATCATATTTTAAAAACGTATTCCTATCAGAGCATCACTGTAACTAAAAAGAGCTTCGCAAATGCGCCGCTTGGCGTAGTTTGACGTTTTCAAAAAATGATTTTTATATAACAATATTAATTGTTTTAAGCTTTTTTCACTCATGAACAGATTAATATTTACCGATGAAAAGTTACACAATCCTTTTGACAATATTTATCCAAAGGTTTTTACATGCTTTCATGACACAAAAAGCATTTTGGTTTCGATTCTAAACGAAAAAAAAGAGCGAATAAATACGCGTTGGGCATTACTGAGCATTTGGGCATGAGTTAAGTGTCATATTTTTTTAGGGTTTAAGGCATGTCTATGTGTAGGTATTAATATGTCAAAAGCGATTACAAACGTTATCTTCATCGGTACATATCGAGACAGTATAAAATAAAATGTATATTTATGTACGGGTATATTTGTATGAAATTTTAAAGTACATTCGTCGGTAACCTGGATTTGAACATGTTCAGAAAAAAAAAGTGAAGATACACTATTTTTCATACAGAAAACTTCATTTTACTTTGTAGATAAAATTTAAGATAAATGTAAACTTCTTATGTAATACTGGATTAAATATCAACCCAACTAGCACACAATGTGGTGTTAGTTTTAATAACAAGTGTCCTATCAGCACGTTGGTAATCTTTAAATATGCCATGTTTTAGGAAATTAACTGCTTCGAAAAGCCCTGTTCAACGAGTTGACAGCTCTTTAAGTTACAATTTAATTTACGTACGCACGTAATTTCGTAGTTGGCAAATACGTTAAATTTGTGTCAATGTCGCAGGAAACATGTCAACATCTGTGGAGAGGATCGTCCATTGAATTTATGCTGTCAAACCATTCAGACATATTGCTTAACAAACGGACATGATCGGGATTGCCCCGACTTAGACTAATTCTCGGAATATACAAGATACAGTATACAAATCACGACATTACCAAGTATTATTCGCGAGAAAAAATAATAAACATGATTCGTTCTTCATTGACAGGTGTTTCGCCCAGAAATTGGCATTTTCAGTTAATATTTAAATTTGTTGCAACAAAGAGGGAAAATATTTTTGAGAAGGGAATATGGGAGTCTAGGCATTTACAGAGCTAATGACCTGTCATTTCCTGGCTTAAGTGGCCACTTTGTGTATCATTCACCATTCTGCCTATGTTTGAACATCCACATTTCCTCAACTCTCCCATCTGTTGACTTTTGTGAAGTAAAAGAGCTGAAACCTTTATCATATGGGTGAGATTCATCCGGCTGAACCAATTCACCTACTAGGCAACGCCTGAAAACAAATTTCCAATATTTATACTTCTTGTGCCAGGTAATTAATTCAACAATGTTTTGAGTATGTCCAAATGCTTGCAGACTGGCTGGATTTTCTCCCTAATTCACCACTCTCTAGGGGTAGAGAATATTCACCCCTCGCTGGTATTCTGAACGGAATTGCGCGCGAAGAAATCACTCTGTTAGCGTGTATTTAGTACGTTAATACATGTTAAAAATGTGTTTTCTACGAGCGTTTTTGCGTTCAGAATACCAGCCCAGCGCGCTTTAATGGATTTTTGTATGGTTCTAGTTCCCATAATAAACAACTTATCAAAAAACCAAAATGATATGGACATGCCAATAGTAAATATCTATAGTGTGCAGTATACTTACAAAACTTTTCTTCATAATCCTTTTACATAACTATAGAAATAGGTTCAGTTTGCTTAAATAAAATCGTCGACGCATAGATGCGCCTTGAGTCTTCTAAAATTATGATACTTAACTCATGCTCATACGATCAGTCATGTCCAACGCGTATTTAGTCGTTCTTTAACCGCCAGCCTGGTTTTGACGTGTGCTTGACATTTAATTCGAAATCAAAATGCCTGATTCTATATTGAAAGCGATTAAAAACCGTTATTAAAAAAATATAAATAAAAAAAAAAAAGATATTACGGCCTTCTACATACAAGATTGTGCTATATACATACCTTTTGTTAATTTAAGTAGATTTTAAGAATGTTTAGATTAAGTACTACTCATCAATGCCAATCTTTTAGGGCTTACTTAAGCCTGTTGATTGGCTTAATTTTTTTTTTTAAAAAGATAACATAGGCCAAAAACAAGTTACTTGGATTTACAAATAATAATAAGCATAATAACAACACTAACAGAAAGGAATATTCAACTTAGAATTATTTTTGTAAATGTCAAACTGCTCTTTTGCCAACAGGGGTGCACTTAATGTAGTAATATGATTTTCAAAAATGTTTTAAATGTTTCAAAAATTGAGAAAGAAAAAATGGGTAGAAATTATTAGGAATTTAAGGGAAAAATCTGATTGGGATCCATAAACGTTGTTTGTAAACATTCAAATACAATATACGAAAAAATAATATCCTACCATTTTTTTAATAAAAGCATTCTCGGCGAATTCAACCCTGGTAAGTCGGTGAATATAACATTTACGCCCCAAACTTCTTTTCAACAGATTAAATTAAAAATTTTAAGGGCTATAAAAATACCCAGCGTAATGCCCATCATTTTTAAAAAACCGCACGAAAATCGATCCAGTGGTTATTTAGTCAATCGAGTACACACATATGAACACTGCCTTTCATATATATAGACACATAACTTATAAAGGGCCATTTTTGTAATTTTCTCCTTGATGGCGCTTTGTAGTGATTATAAAAAGATTGATTTTTACACTTATTTGTTTATAAATTTGTTTAAACCACTTTATTTTTTTTAAATTACACTTCGACCGGTTTTTATACAACTACACTTCGACCGGTGGTTTATACAAATTTATAAACAAATAAGTGTAAAATGTCATACCACAAAGTGAAAAATGTTTTTGATAACAATAATAGATTGATTTTTATTTTACTAATATTTTTTTTATTTTTTTTTATTTATTTACAATTTTAAAAAACCCGTTAGGGTTACATTAGAAATTTAATATTGTCTAGTCATTTTATGTCTCGTCTAGTCTAGTTAGTTCAGTCATCATGTGCTTTTTCAGATTGATTTGAAATTTGTCTCCAGTAAAAGTTAGAAGTTATTACCTAGACTTTCATATTCCCTTCTCTAAAATGCACTCCATCTCTGTTATAATACACCAATCTTAACTTCCTAAGGGGTGAAATCCAATCCTTGTATACAAATATTTGGACAAACTCAAAATATTGTTGATAAAACCAACTGGCCCAAGAAGAAGTATGAAAATATAAAAATATTTTCAGACGTTGCCTAGTCGTAGATGAAATAATTCAGTCAAATGTATCTCACCCGCATCAATAAAGGTTTCAGCTTTTTAACGCAAAATAATCAACAGATGGAAGAAATATGAATGTTCAAACATAGGCAGAATGGTAAATGTTACACGGTGTGTAAAGTGGCCATTTAAACCAGCCAATGATAGGTTATAAGCTTTGTAAATGATTAGACATTCATATTTTCTTCTCTAAAATGTTTCTCCATCTCTGTTGTAATATGTTAATTAAAATTTAAGTATTGGGAACATGAATAAGTTCTCGCTGTTTTTTACGCTGAATAAGAACATGTGATATTTGATTGAAAGTATTATCCATTGCTAGTGACTACTTTCTCCCATCTTTCCGGCAGCATACTCAGACAGACTCATTTTTTGAGGTTAACCACGAATGGAGCCATTTATTTATATATTCGTAAGAATGGAAGTGCTGCTCAGCCAGGAAATGTTAACGATTAGAACAAATGGCAATCGGAAGGAGCAATGTCCGGTGAATATGGCAGATGGACTTCCCATTTGAATGTTTCCGAGTATGTTTTGACCGGCCTTGGAACATGTGTCCGAGCGCTGTCATGCTGCAAAGTTACTTTGTCATGTCTCTCCTCGTATTGCGGCCGTTGTTCCTTCAATGCTTGACTCAAACGCATCAACCGTAGTCAATGCAATCTCCCGCGATGGTTTTGTCTGATTTCAGGAGCTCATAATACACTGCACCCAGCTGATCATGGTGCAGAGCAGAGATAATGATGATGTTCAGTGATGTTCCGACAGAGAATGGTCACCGTAAGTCTCCACAAGAATTCTATGTGCTTCAGCTGTAGATTAAAAAAAAAGTAATGCAGTAAAATTCCCCAAAAATACTCTTTTTTGTCACAAAATTCGACATGTTTAATGATGTGTAACATATTTATTTATAAATTTGTATAAACCACTTTAACTTCTGGGTTATACGTCGACCGGTTCTGAGATAACTTCCTCATCATCAGGACTTGAACTAACTTAGAATCAGTGGTGTTGCTATTTATATTATAAAATATTGTAAGAGAGCAACAGAAGAATGAAAGAAGGAGAGAGAAAGTGGATAATATGAATCAATATGGCTATAAAGCTGAAGGAAGTTAGGAAGTAACGGCTAAAAAGGAAGTAACCTCGAAACCGGTCGACACATAACTCAAAAGTTAAAGTAGTTTATACAAATTTAAAAATAAATATCTGTAAAATGTCATACCACAAACTGAAAAATGGTTTTGATATTTAAAAATAAAAATAATAAATTTGTTGTTTACACTTCGGCAGAATAACACGTACTATCAGTTTAAGCCTTATGGTGGAGTTTACCGTGAAGTTGGCTGTAGTAGTGCCTGGGGTAAAAAGGCTAAAATAACATACCTGTGGGGAAACAGCAAGACTTATTTAATTCCTATTACATGTTTTAGTAAAACATTTTATTTTGTCATCACATGCTACAGATTTATCCAAATGATTAAGAAAATAGGTGTATTTTCCCTTTCTTTTCATATTTCTAGTCTACAAAAACGTAGAACTAATATTGACTCCATATATATGTTCGGCATACTAAATGGTATAATCAATGTGCCATCATTACTGGGACACGTAAAATTCAATATTCCGACTCGTAGATTGAGAAACAATGTAGTATTGTTTATCGATCAGCATAGAACAAACTATGGCCTTAATTCTCCAATGACCCGCCTTTGTTGTATTGTTAACTCAAGACAAGATCTGGACTTTTTTGGTTTAAGTTTACAACGATTTAAACGAGCACTAAATAAATAGTCCAGATCTCGTCTCGATGTCCCTTATGTTTGTCAATGCTTCTTTCTTTTTTTTAAAATGTTTTAAACTATTCTTTTATTGTAATATTTAAACTTTATAAATTGTATACATGGACAATGTCAGTTAATAAATAAATAATTTCTTTTTTACTTATTTTCTGTCTTTTGTTTACAATTACCTTATGTAATAAAAAATATTATTTTTATCTTGTTTATAACCGTTGCTATATATACTTTATGTACCGTCAAACTGTTTATTATAAGAGACCTCTGGGCACTTATGATGAATAAATAAACATATTCATATTTACTGAAATTAGTTGAAATGTTTGACCACAAAGTTAATGCTTTAAATGTAAACAATAAAATATTTATGATTTGTTTATAAATAAAATAGCAGTTTAACTGAGTTTGACTGTCTATTATTCTAAAGAAGAAAACTTTCATATTTTGTAAATCAGGTTATATTATTTGTTCACAAAATACATAACATTTGTAGTATTTTAAGATACACAAGTTGACACAAATTTATAAAAAAGATATCCGAGATTCATTATCAAAAGAATTAGAAAACTATCACATAACCATATAACGTGAGGTGTGATAAAAAAAATTTGGTGAGTAAATTTTATAGCAGCAACTGCTGATGCTACATCCATTTCAAGTTATAAGTCCGATACCCTGATTTGTTGAGATAGTCAGTGGTAAGTTTTAAAATGTTGTGACTTGTCAGTCGGCTTCTAGAGCCAGAAAAGTGAGGTTGTGCTTACCGTGTCTGTCGCGCATCATGGATTTTGAACAACGCGTCATCATTAAGTGTTCTTTTACTTTGCAAAAAAGTGCCAAAGAAGCTCATCAAATGTTAAAATCAGTATATGGATATAATATTGTGACTCTGAAGACTGTTTACAGGTGGTATGAGCGATTTAAAAGAGGAAATAAGTCTGTTAAAGACGAGCAACGATCGGCATGTATTTTGACCTCAAAAACATACAAAAACATGCAGAAAGTGATAAAAATAATTCAAAGTTTAAACAGGCGATTGACTATTCGAGAGCTTACTGAAAAACTGAACATCTCGTAAGGGTTCATGCAAAGCACTTTAATCGATAATTTAGAAATGAAACTTCGCTTATGATCCGTGAGTTCTCTGCCAAAAAAAGGTTCCGGTCTGTCCACATCTGCCTTACTCTCACCATGCGACTACTGCTTTTCCCAAAAATAACATGACATTGAGAGGTCAACGGCGGAGCAGCTGAAGGCCCTTCTAAAAGAAGCCGTCCAGAAATGCTTCCAATTATAGAATCAATGTTGGAATAATTGCAAAGCCTAGCCAGGTAGAGTAATATGAAGGAGATTAATTAAAATTTGATGTAATCCTTTGTTTGAAATAAAATTACTCAGCGTATTTTTTATCACACCTCAAATATATTTTAAAACTTTTTAAAGATAAATGCCCAAGTAAAATAACACCAATCTAAGATTGGCAGTCACAGAACAATTGAGATCTATGTATCATTTACAACATTTGAAAAATCATCTCTATATTTCACATCTGAATTCTGATTAAGTACCACCACACAGATTGATAGGAAATAAACAAGATTAAAACACCCTCCGTGGTGTAGTGGTTACGACACTCGAGTCCCGCACGGAAGGTTCCGGGTTCAATTCCCGGTGAGAACACAAAAATCAAGTTGTGATTTTTCTCAAGCCTGGGTGTTCTGTACTGTAATTCACCACTATAATTGGGCCTCCTGGCCAGTTGTAGTGCAAAAAAAAATATATATTTAAGCACAGTTGTAAATATAACAGTAGATTTATTTACACTGATGAAATTTTAACATGTTTTCTCCATTTGCGTATTCGTCACCGTATCCCGGTATTTTGTTGGTAGAAGGGCAACTTTGATAGATCTCTTATTGCGCACTTAGCCGCTCTGGATAAAGTTTCGTTGGAGTGAGTTTGTAGCTTTTCTAGAACATCTCTCTGTCTCAAACCCCAGACTTTTCCGAGACGCTGGCACAACGCGGTACAACAATACCTCCCCAAGAGACCGATTAGTACGCAAACTCTGATCTTCAAAGTGTCACTGGGATGGCTCAGCAGTTCGCATATGTCGATACACTCTCCCTCAAACAGCACAGACTCCACAAGCTCCGCATTCTCAGGAAGATCTTGTAAGATGACGGTAAGCATTGTGATAGTGTTGAGTACCATACGCAATCTTTTCTCATCTGTAAAGATAATAAATTATTTCAAACAAACAAAACAAAAACCATCACACCGTTTCCTATAGGAGTGTGCAGAGAGGATATAATGCCATATCACTCTGTCTTTGCATACAGACCTCGCTTCCTTCACATTCATAGTAGGACTTGATAATTTGTATTTGACTTTTTATAGGTTTTTGATAAATAAAAAAAAAAATAGAAAATACATCTTCTCATGCACGCACGCCGATTATTCCGACTTTTGACATGTCTTCAAGATTTTTTTCATTTGGTAATGCCATGTCTTTCTCGGTCTTCCTTGTTTTCTGCATCCATCAACATTCGCATTGTAAATCCTTTTAGCCATTCTTTCGCTGTCCATTCGCTCTACATGTCCAAACCAATGCAGAACTCCTTTCTTGATTTTGTGAATAATGCTTTTCTCAGCCCTAAGACATGTAAAAAACACACAGATCTCGACATTTATGCACATATTCGCCTGACAGATGCATTCCGACAGCATTTAGCCAACGTGATCTTAATTTTTTCAATTCCATACTTGGCTTCCAAGGGTCAGCGTCAGAACTGCATTGAGAACAGCTAATTTTTCCTCTTACAACAAACATTTATTTGCCGGTATAAATGGTTGATTTTAGTGCACCGTTCACCATGTTCCTGGCACTCGCCTTCCTTTCAAACAAACTTTTGAACAAAAATAAGCGGAGTGATTATTTATACTTAATATTTTAATCATTTTACTGTATCCCTGGCTGCAGCTGGCTGCTCCTTTATACAGAAATATTTTCAACTCTAACTCTAACTCTACATTCTGTAAGTGTCATAAGCAAACAAAAAATTTACACATTTGTAAAATTTGTTTTTTTTTTTTTAATTCTTAAAAAAAATATATGTTTAAAATCTGCTTTTACATTTATTTAGTATCTTAAAGCTGTAATTTTCCAAAAAAGGGACTAGCTCTTGTACATTACAATAATAGGTTTTGATCTCGTAGTATCTGACTTACGAATCGGATGTCTGAAGATTGAACCCCACTTTACCACAATTTTCTGAACACATTTATTTCAAGTAGTTGAAAATCGTCCAAAAATTGAAATATTTGGGAAGAGCATAAAATTTCAATTTTTAAATTCAAATAATAAATCTTATCTATATTTAGGTTTATTTAAGATAAGATCACAAATCAACACACAAGATAAAGGTAATATTTGAACCATTCAATCATCAACAAACATTGACATATGTATTTTTTTTGCACCATAACAGACTAGGAGGCCCAATTACAGTGGTTAATTACAGCCAATTAACACCCAGGCTTGAGAAAAATCACATTTTAATTTTTGTGAATTGTATTACTAGATGCGGCACTAACCACCCGACTTGTGTCCCACTCATTGAGGTTTCTGCATTTGACCGGTATTTAGTAGGAATTAGTATTTTATGCGCAGCGGTAAGTAAATGTGAAGCAGCGTAAAAGGGCGCGAAAACCAGCACGGACAGTTAGTCTTTTTTAATCTAGTATTTATTTTGCATGGCAATGTCAATGTGGCATGATGCAACAATGATTATTTTTAGAATTACCTGGCGTTGTATGAAGCATCGTCTCCATTTAATTATACCTCAATGTCAACAAATGGAAAAGTAGAAATACTGATCTCAATGTGACCGCTATCCCAGTTCTTAAAAATATACATTACACGTGTATTTCTTAACACGCATATGGTTTTTTCATTATGGAATTAAACTTACGTAACGATAGATACTGAGCAAGAAGTGGAGCTGTATTCAAAACAGCCACAGCATCACACAGTTGCTGAACAAATGGCGCTCCACGGAGACAAAGTTGTGTAGTGAGTTCGGTTAATCTGCAGAGTGCTAGCATCTCTTCACTAGTGAGGTTCCTTACGGGGCTGAAATATGCAAATAGCATATTAGTGCTTTTGAATAAATAAAATATTCTAATGCGTTTTTAAAAATGCATAGAATGTTTAATAATATTATTACTTCTCTGTAGAATTGTGTTCAACAGCACTCTGACGGATCAATAGTCTGGCTGCGTATACTAGATTGGGAACTAGCTTAACCTCCAGATACACCTGTAATATAAGATTATTCAGTTTATTTTATCGATCAAGATTTTGTGAAATTCTATAACAGATTATAATGCTCTTAAGCCCGCTGGCTCAAAAAATTATTAATGTGGCGGTGGTGTGTCAGATTAGACACAGTTTTAAAACCCACACCTTTTTTTAGGCATTTCTTGTGAGTTTTTCGATTTCTTAATCATCAAAATGTGCTCTCATTTTTGTTTGTGCTTAATTTTTCATGATTTTGTTCAATAGGTTTTAAATATCTGAGTACACCGAAATCCTACGGACACGGCCTCTCTGCACGCATCGAACTGCGTAACACATTGTGCATGTGATCAGCATCCAGTAGAGATACTTGGGTGGTCGTATACATTATTTTGTAAGAAAAAATTTAACTGTTCGGACAAATTTCAAATCTATATTTTTTTATCAATTATTTGAAAATTTAACAATAACTATTTAACTAGGCATACTATAACTTTCTCCGGTGGGTATAAGTTTTAAAAAATCAATCTAATATTTATAAGTGATGAATGTACAGTAGAAATCTGTTTATCGTAACTCCAGTCATCAGGATCGCCAAATATCCAGATCGTTGTCAGAAAATAAAAAATAAAGATGTTACAATAAAAAATTTAATGTTTCCTTAAACTTAGCCGGACATGTTCAAGTAAGTTTTTAATGCAATTAAAATTTGCTGTTTTATTTCAAAAGCAATAACAAAGTGATATTAGAGTAAATTTTGCATTTTCTTATAATACTTCAATTTAATGGTTAATCCAATTATCCGGATTTCTGCATATCCGGATAACGTCTGGCACTCATTAACCCGGATAATTGGATTTTTACTGAACTAATTAGTGTTACCTCTTTAATTTCAGCCAATATTGCATAGAATGTACTATAAAGCAATTTCTTAAGAAAAAATAAAAGTTTATATCATCGGTTGACAGGTAAAACTCATTAAGTACAGATGTATGGTAAAATAACTTTATATCATCAAACTCTATATTTTTCAACAATCTCTTACAAAACTGTAGTTAGTTAAACTATACCATAAACAGCTTTTTCGGGTCACATAGTAAAAAAAATAATCTTTATTAACCATAATATACAATGTAATACATACAAAAATAATAACAAAAGTATACATAGTTAAATGGCGGACTTAGTGATTTTTTTATGTAAGAGATTGTTAAAAAATATAGAGCTTAGTGACAAAAAGTCACTCTACCATAAATCTGTACTTAATGAATTTTACCTGTAAACAGATTACATGTACTTTAGTATATCTCAGGTACTAGTTAACTGAGTTCTGGTTAATTTAGTGAAGTTGGAAAGTTTACAAAATGTCAGTGTACATAAGATATCTTGAAATTCCTAAAGTTGCAACAATAAAATTCAAGATGAAATTTGTATGATAACTTTGAGGCCGATGATCAATAAAATGGTGGCAGTAAAATAGTAAAATAAATTATGTAAACTAATTATAACACACTTTTATTTGTGCTCTCTGTATCATATAATTTGTTCAGCATATTTGTTGACACCTGTAGAGTGATTCTATTACGCTCACCTTAAGTATAGTGCTGACAGTTTGGCGGGGCACATGGGGGGCCACCAGGGGTAGAGACAGGAGGGCCGCGAGGGAGCCGCGAACCTCGGTCCCGGCCCCCGTGTGTCGAGCCACGCCTACTACCATCCCCACCTGGAATATTACAACAAAATATCGCAATCAACTTCTACGAAATAAAGAAAACTATATATATATATATATATAATATATAATATCCCAACTAGAAACCTCAGACAAAACTTACTCTTTCATACCGATAACCATAGAACTAACTATGGTTTTCATTCCCCTATGCCCAGAATTCTTAGGTCTGTCAACAAACATACCAGTCTTGATTTCTTTGATAACATATTGTCTTCTTTCAAACAATCACTGAATCAAATTCAATTATAAACACATCTCTCCCGCTTCCACTCCCACAAAGTCTACTATAAACCATTGAGTCTTTCTAATTTTTTTATAATAATTTTCTATGTATAAATGTGTCCATAAAAATGCCCATTGGGCGTATATATAAATAAATATATAAAACAAACATGGAAGTATTTAGAATTTTCATTTCTTTGGAAAATATAACACAGCGTCATTTCATTGTTTATTCACATATTTATCGATCCATGTTTGCCACAACATTGTAACCTACAAAAACAATATTTTACAGGAGATCACTTTATCTTCTCAAGTAACGACAGAGTTTGATTCTCAAAGTATATTCCTCGTTGATTGAGAGGGAGATGTATTCTTCTGTAAAATATTGTTTCTGTCGGTTACGATGTTTCGGCAATCATAGCTCCATATGTGTATGATGTTCTTGCTGAAACTTTTTAAAAGTAGGGAATATCCAGGCTAGCAAAAAAATCACATTACGATAAGTGTGATCTCATTATTATTATTGTTTATTCATTTTTTTCCCTTCTAAACAAAGATTAATAATAAAATAATGTGACCTCACTGGGGTTACCCGCGCCGAGGACACTTAACAATATACTTTTAAAAAAATACTTTTGCATGTGAGAATAAACATAGAAGACTTAATGAGATACTTAACAAAATGTTCAGAAAGTTTATATTTAATTTATGTACACCTATATTATTTATTTGATAAAATGTACAACAAAATAACAAAAACATAACTTAAACTATACATTTGTGGAGCAGTTTCTTTAATATTGGTTTGGGCGAATGAGACAATCCATTTTACATCTACCCAGCTCCACTATCCATTTTTTTATAGCCTTTTTGAACATTTTCTCATATAAAATTGTTTTAATAGACAGTGGAAGTAGGTTATAGATTTTTATTAAATAATACTCAAAATCCCTTTGTTCAAAAGTGGTATTAGTTTGTATTTGCTTGTAATAATTACATATTTTTTTGTAATGTTATCTTACAATGTTCTGCTGAGTAAGAGATTCCACATCTCCTTCTAGAACCTCCTTCATATTGGATTTCATAAAGGCTAACCATTCATCTTTTTCTATTGGTGTACTATCGTCATCTAAAATAAAACATACATTAATTAAAATTTGTGATTTTTAGTTACAAATAGTTCACGTATAGAGGATTGGTGAAGAAGAGAAATGTTAGTGCTCCGAGCAAGCAAGCATATGTTTACAATATTAAATTATTTTCGGATTGACATGTAACAGCTTTTAATTTAAATAATTAACTCATCGCAAGTATAATAAAATTGCACTGTGTATGATTTGTTTGAAGAAACAAAAATATTTTTTGAATTTCAGCATAAAATATTTTAATACTTTACAAACCCTTATCAATTATTATTTTTAAATATTATGTATGTAAATACATAAGTACTTAGTTAAATATAGAAAATATATTGGAATTTTACACACCAATGAGATTATGTCCATCATTAGAATTAATATCGCACAATTTAAGTTTCTCCGATACTATCAGCCCTCCTTCATCCTCTGTCTTGTCTCCTTCCGTGTCCTCATCGTTTTCCTTTTCCTTTCCCTCCTTACTATGCCCCATAGCCCTGACATGAGCCGCAGTAACATGAGCGGGTTCGCTCATCCTGCGCCCTTTCTCGGCCTTTTCTATATTCTTGAAACTAAATGACTTTTTCAAACTCCTCGTTAATTTGTTTCCGCTTCCAAAGCCGAATTTCTCCCGCGAGAACTGAAGAAGTTTCTGTTTGTAAGAGGGAGGAACACTTTTACTTAAAACTGTTTCTTTTTCAACCACTACCGCATTACCGGAGTAAGTATTATTAGCTGTTTGTCCGACAGTCGCTGTATTTTCATGATTGTTGTTCTTGGATACAGTTTTTAATCTTATTGAGAAATTGTCTAAATTTTGGCTCAGCTTTCTTTTGCTCACATCGTGATCATCTAATTTTTCTTCGACAGTATCATTTATTTCTTTATTATCTATGATTTTATTATCAGATTCTACATTCTTTTCTTTTTCCACTTCTTTTAAAATTGGCAGTGGACACCTCGGTTGGAGCGCAAGTTGAGCGATATTCGAATTCAAGTTACTAATTATTAGATTATCTTGGTTGAGAACATCATATTCATGTTTGAGAAGATCTGCGTGAGCTCCCGTGATAAGCTGCAGATCTTCATCGTCTGTTCGAAGGCTATCTCTCATACTGATGGCACTGGCAACTCGAATACTATCATCATCTGACACCGGGACGCCTTCAGAGACTCCGGAAGGTTTGAACTGCGCAACTTTCATCTGTTCTCTCCTTTCCAAAATTTGAACAGCTTGTGGCATCAAACTGAAAGAAAAAATATGTTTCCTTTGAGTAAAATATTTTTCGTAATATTTTTTCATATTCGTAATTTAAGTATTCAAATTTGCTTACTTTTGTGTAGTATTAGTGTTATTGAGTCTTTCTTTTTGTAATTGTTTGGCTGCCGTCTGACTCTGGGAGAGAGGTTGGGTAAAGGGTGATTCCGTAGGCGTTTGTTCGGGAAGTATTAAAATATGGCCAGACACAAATGGATGGATCAAAATCTCCTGCCAGCTAAATCGGAGAGTGGGATCTTTGTGTAACAACCCCTGAAAAAAATATTTATTGGAAAACTTGCCAGAATGAAAGAACTTGTATAATCATTATCGTGTGTAAGTATGTATGGAAAAAATACCTGAAGAAAGGAAACAACTTGCTGAGATACAAAGCTGGGCCATTGAACAGGCCTATGGCGTATGAGGTGAACCAGCTGTACAAACGATGAAGTAGAGAAAGGGGGCTGACCAGCTAACATTTCATATACGATGCAACCGAGAGACCACAGATCCGCCTGTAATATTTCAAATTTACTTTCTTCATTTATTCTAGGTGCAGCAAATGAGTTATTACAGGTATTCGAAATTGCACTCATTTCATTAATTAATTTTTTCACGTTACAAACAATAATAAATAATAATAAAAATAATGTGACCTCACTGATGTTACCCATGCCGAGGACACTTAATAATACCCTTTTTTTTACATGTGAGAATGTACAAAGAAGACTTAATATACAGAGAGAAATTACAAAATGTTAAGACAGTTTTAAACACTGCATTTTTATGTTTATATCTCATTCATGTATACCTATATTATTTATATTATAAAACGCACGAAAAATGAAAAACATTAAACTACAATTCGAGTTTAAGCCAAATAAAAAATATTCACGAAACAATGCCATACACAAACCAAAGACAGAAAAAAATAAGACTACAAGTTGGGAGATTGTACAATGAGAAACAAAAGATTATAAAATTTATATTTGAAGCATTAAAGAATTTTAAAGTTATTCATTACAAAATTAAAATAAAAACACTTTGTTTCTAACCATTCAATATTTATTGTATTACCAGTTTCGAAGCTACACAAGGTGTTTTAAATTCTATGAAAATTAAGTTACTGAATCTTGATAAAGAAATTTGGGTAGCTTTGAAACCAGTCAGTAATAAAATAAATACTAAGCGGTTAGGGACAAAGTGTTTATTTTTATTTTAATTACAAAAGATTATCTTCCTGACGAAATTTTGATAATATTATGCAACATAAATTAAATGTTTTTTATTAGCTCGTAAGAACCTAATTACATAACTCAATAAAGCATACATAAATATGCAAAGATATAAGTATTAGTTAGTATTAACATTTTAAGTGGTCTCAACAATGTTTTATTTTATATTTCATTGAGAAATTCAAAAATGTAAATACTGAACAAAGCCATCTTCAGTCTATTTTGCACTCCTTTAGACAACGCGTGCTGCGAGTAAGGTTTAATGTACATAAGGTTGAATTTGGAGTTTAGAGCGGAAATTAAACGGGCCTCAAACATTAAGAGAAAACATAATGGCCGGATGTCACAGTGTGAGTGAGTTTTGAACTTTGGGGAATATTTTGACCACAATGCATTCAAATTATGAGTCTAATTTTTATGTCGCCATAGATGAAGTAAGAGTAAGGGGGTGGCAAGTGGAGTATTCATATCATTGCATCTACTCTTGTGTGTTGTATTAGTCGCCTTTAGTCACCACTGCGTGTTTTAAAATTTCAGAAACTTTATTGAATTTCTCGATGATAGCAATAATTTGAAGACGCGATAGAGCATACTTACTTGATGATCGTAGGGTTTTTCATCAATCAGTTCAGGTGCCATGTACAGAGGAGTTCCCTTAATAGAAGTGAGAACATGTGTTCCTGTGGTCATATTACGTGCCAAACCAAAATCACAAAGCTTTGCTTTACCGAGCGAGTCAATTAGAACATTTTGTGGTTTTAAATCCCTGAAAAAGTATTAAAATATATACTTTCCAAAATGAAATACAGTTATTCTGCGGACAGACGAACCATCGACATTTAGAAAATGCAGCCAGCAGTACCTACTTATATTAGCGTGCGGATCAAATGTAATAGTAAACCACGTAACGTTTTTATTTCCACCGGCATTAAGATCACATTGGGTCAGCTCAAAGCTGGTAGACATAAAAATTTTGTAAGTGGTTACAAAAAAACCTTCTATCTTTAGTTAAATGTTTGAACACAAAGATAAAACAAATAAACAAACGTTATTAACTGACGTAAAAATATAATCATAAATAGAGGGAAGTAAATTCATGGGAATTTCTATCAAATAATCCTATTGTTCAAAACTTTATACAAACGATCACTAGATTCAGATGTTGATTAACTCCAATATAAGGCAAACGGCCATCAATTTATTTAAAAAATACAACAACAACAAAGCATCACGCCGTTTCTCCGTAAGGGTAGGCAGAGAGGATAGAACGCCATATCACTCAATCTTTGCAAACAGATCTCGCTTCCTCTACATTCATACATCTTCTCATGCACGTGTGCCGATTATTTCGACTTTTGAGATGTCCATCTTCAGGTATTTGTTGGATTTGGTCATGCCATGTCTTCCTCGGTCTTCCTCTACTTCTGCATCCATCAACATTCGCATTGTAAATATTTTTAGCCGTTCTTTTGCTGTCTATTCGCTCTACATGTCCAAACCAGCACAGAGTTTATTTGTTGATTTTGTCAATAATACCTATCTCAGCCTTACATAATATACGTATCTCATCATTTGTGCATCTACTGTAAATAGTTCTACCACACATTCGCCTGAGAGATCGCATTTTGACAGCATTCAGCCTATCTTCATTCTTGTTTTTCCAAGTCCATACTTCACTCCCATACATCAGTCGGGACTAGGACTCCATTGTGAACTGCTAATTTTGCCTCTTGCGATGAACATTTATTTGCCAAGGTTGATTTCAGTGCACCATTCACTCTGTTCCCGGCACTCACCTTTCTTTCAATATCTTTTATTTATTCTTTGCTTAATGTTATCAACCGGTTATTGTTATTAAAAATACTACGCATGTTAATATTTTAATAACAGTGTCAAATATTCTGGATTGCACAAATTTGGTGTGGTAAAACAATGAGACAATAGCAGCAGGTCATCAAGTTTGGAGGTGATTTAATCAATTAGGTTTTAAAAAAGTTGAAAACAGCCATAGAGTTAACAGTGGATCTCTCACTAGTCTGGTTTGTAGATTTTTAACAGTTATTTATGGCTAAGATCAGAAAAAGGTAGATATTAATGCTAACCTGTGTAAAACTCGATGCGAATGTAAATAGTACATGGCAGATACCAAATCCCAGGTAAGAACTTGAGCTTTAGCTTCCTGTAGACATCCCTCTTTCCCCAGAACTCCGTGAAGATCCTTTTCAGCAAATTCTGTTACGACAACTAGTTCTGTATCTGTGTCAAAACTTTCGATCATTCGGATGATATTTGGGTGTCGCAGGTGCTGTTGTATGTCACATTCTTGCCGGAGGTTTTTTAGATCTTTTGTGGACCGCCCTTTCTAAAATTTACAGTTAATTATCATAATTTCCGTCAAGACAAATTATTAATTTACACATGAATTAACAATATAAATTAAGTGGTTTTCTTACCTTTCGTATAACTTTTAATGCAAATATTCCATCTGTTTCTTTATTCTTTACTTTGAATACCCTACCAAAAGACCCTTCTCCGATGAAAGATAACACGTTGTATTTATCCATAGTTATAATATATTTCTGACAGGTATTATTCAAACATTATTTTTATTAAAATACGGCAATTAGTGAACATTAAATAAACTACATTTACCATATAATTTAATCTTAGTTTCATTCGACGAATTAACTGAATTATTATTTTTGTTGTTAGTGTTTGACGTTTTCTTATCTTATTAGGCGTTTTCTATGGAATTTATGTAGATTCCAAACCTTTTATAATGATTCCAAAACAATTAAAACGGTTTAGCATAGGGATGGGACAAAAAACATCGTTATTTTATTTAATCCAATCGGTATAAACTGAAAAGTCGATAATTAAAATCCAAACAACCGTTTGCATTTTTAATGATATTTGGGTAATTTTTTTTTCTCATAATTGTTGACATAAATTACTCAAATTTACCTGGCAAAAGTAGAAAGGTAGAACTTAAATATATAGTTACAACGTATTTAAAAAAAGAATGATGCATTATATGTAAAGCGCCTTAAAGTATTCGATAGTGGCGATATAAAAGTTATCCGTAATAATAATAAAAATTCCATTTCCAATAACTCAAAACCATAATACCTTATTTTTGAGTTCAAATTTTTATTGGAATCAAATACATGCTTTTTATTAATAATATTAATTGGTCAAACAAAAGCAAACTGTTGTTTTTATTTATTTTTATTTATTGTTTTCAAGAGTATTTTTTATGGTATTGTTACATTTTTTATAACCGTTTGGACAAGGTTGTTTTATTTAAATAAAGCTTTTTGTTTGGTTGTTGAGTAAAAATATATTCAAAGTTTTGATTAAAAATATTTGAATACGTACGTACAAGAAAAGAAATTAAAGACATATTTTTAAAAAAATGTGTGTAGGTACTTAAAGTTATTTGATTAATTGTCTTTGAATTTGCAACTTGCTCACAAATGACGATACATAATATAACTATTATAATATATATTGTATATAAATAGAAATAGATTTTTGTTAAGTATATAGGTACTATTCATTATCATTCCATTTCTCCTACCTAGTTGGAGCGTATGGTGTCCACAAAAAGCCTCCATACATCTCTATCAAGTCAGGTTCGCGTCCCGTAGTTCTGACATACTGACAACTGCCGGTGAATAGTCAGCAGTGGACGTCTAGGACGTCGAGAACCCGATGCCTTGTAAAGTAGGCAAGCGTGGTGAAGGCTCTCAGGAGGCATCCGCAGTACATGGTTTAGCCAACAGTATTGCCTCCGCTTGATGACAGCTGTCACTGGAGTTTGCTGCGTCCCGTTTTCTTATTACTTCATACCAGTAGGCAAATTAACTAATTACGCTTCTTATGTAACAACAATTTAAGTGTAATGGAAATTTTCGGCGAAACTAAATATTCTTTAAAAAAACATAATATAATTATATTGTAGGTATTTTTGGGGTATCTCAAATTAGAACTGTCTTTTTATATCCTGTAAATTATTTTCATGACTAAAAATTGCGTTGCTTTTAATTGCTAAATATCTCCTTATTGTTTTTATTTATATGTTATTTTTACTTTCTATGTTTGGTAATTTACTTTCATTTTCTTATTATTACTAATATTTACACTTATGTTTTATGAAAAAGTCAATATTCTTTGGGAAAACATGAAAATACTCCTGGTGAACTTTATGTGGTTTTTTTTTATATTCTTGTTCATACAATTATTGTTAAGCCATTTGTTATTTCTTTGTACGTATTTTTTAAATTTGTATGACTGTTTCAATAAATGAAAAAATGAGTAAATAATCGAGTTGTGATCCCGTGGCTAGTATCCCGGACTCACGGCTCAAAGGTTCGTGGTTCGAATCCCTCTCTACCCCAACTTGATTATAATAGTGAGTTATTTACAATTCGTTGAAAATGGCTCTCAAAATGAAATATTTGGGTAAATCATAGAACGCTTTTTTTTTCTTTAAAAAAAGTCTATGGTAAGCCGTGATTGTAAGAAAATGGGAAACAAGTCGCGGTAGAGTGGAGTTAGAACCCTGGGCCTCTAACCAAGTCTGCGACGTGACGTTGACGCTACTACTAGACCACAATCCATCTCGTTCGAATCATGTAGGTTGTATTAATAAATAACCCATTTAAAATTAATCGTATGTTGCGCATAATATTTACATAGCATGGAAGCCAGTTACGACATGACCAGATTTATAATGAACTGCGCGTATTCTTAAATCTTTATTTTCAGTCACTAAATTAGGTAATCCACGGAATAAATATATTGATCACACATCAACACTCTTCTCAGGAGACCACTTTTCCTATTTATGTGTAATAAAAGGGAAATAAAAAAAACAGATTCCACAGAATAAGACAATGAGATAGGGACGAGCCGTGTATAGAAGCGATTATGCGCAAATTACCATTATATTTAACTATCCATACTAATGTTTTACGGTAACTTTATTTACAGAAAAACAAACAAACATTGCCACTATTTGTATTTTTCTCCAAATATAAATAAAAATATTAATAAAGCGCGCCCAGCGACAGCAATGAGCCAAGGAACTAGCCGATTACTCCAGCTTATTTCTTCATACAAATAGGTGTACTATATTTTGAACACCTTAACCCAGTGGCGGGATTTTTCTCCTAGAGTAAACTTGTAGATTACACAAATTCTTTGAAGATTCTCGATTTGGAAAATAGTATTTCAAACATTATTTTTTAAGGACTATTTTTCTTTGAGGTGATATTTTTGACATATGACTCGCAACACATGTGATGCTCGACGCTGCAGTTTTGGCATTATTCATTTCTAGAACAAATCGGTCAGTTGACATTTCAATCGTAATGAGAATACCTAATACTGACTGAATGCATTGTGCTATTTTTTATAAACCTTTATATAAGGTGTGATAAATCAATGGATAATATAGCTACACAATATAATATATCACAAAGTTATGTCGTTTGAGTTGATTTCATGGATGAGAGTTGTTGTATCACACAGAACCACAGAAAAAAAAAGGAGGTTATAGTATAACTAATTTACAATATATAATTTTATTGTACCTACTATGTAGGTACAAATAAATGATATTTTTTATAGCTTATCAGTAAATAAAATCACCGTTCGCCACTGCAATGAGGATAGTATTCAAAACAACGTAGCCTCCGCGGTGTAGAGGTTTAGAAAGTTCACTCACACACGAAAGGTTTCGACAAGAAGGTTCGATTCCCGGTGAGAACACAAAAAAATATTGTTATCGATCATGGGTGTACTGTGTATTATGCTGTGGTTTTTTAAATTTTTTATTTTATTTCTTAAAAGACTATTGAACTAAGCCAAAAAAAAAAAACAATTTTTGTGTATCAGCGCTTTGATTTTTTATAGTTTTGTGTTTCTGAAATAACTCCGAGTGTGACGTCAAAGGTTTTCTTCCGCTTTTTCTTGATCAGTTCTGCCATTAGTCCAATGACGGCAAGCAAATCGGAAATCTTCCATAAATCACTTATCATTGATTGATTCATATAAACCAGTGACGTCGTTCAAAGTAGTTCGTTTTTTTCGTACATTTTCGGCAAACTTTTCCGTTCAATTTAATGCTTTATTTTTAGCCGCGCGCAAGAAAACATTTATTGGATCCGATTTCCCGTAGGGCTGAAGTTTCTCATTGGGCCTCCAAGGCCTGATGTCTATTTCGATTTTGTCTAAATGCTTTTAGACACTGGATTTCACCTCCTAGTACTTGTCTACAATCATTTGGACACACGAAATATCATTGAGAAGTAAAAATATTTCCAGAAATAGGATTTTAAAAAAAAAGAAAAAGTTTTTTTATATTGGTTAATAATCGAAGTAAAAAAATGGTATTTTTATGTATTGTACTTATCATCCAGGGAAGTAGGTTCCACAGTTAAATTAAAATTATAAACTTCTTTATTTTATATTTCCTGATAACGATAGGATATTTGGCAATCCGGATGACTGGAATTCAGATAAACGGAATTCTACTGTGTTTATTTATTTATTTCAAAAAAACAACAGTCATAACAACAAAAATTCAGCGTTTACAAATAAACTAAAATTTTTGGCCAATAGGGAATTATCACCTTTTTTTCACTTTTAAAGCAATTAAGGTCTTTGAAATACGGAATTAAGTTTTTTTTTCCTAATTACTAGTAGCATAAAAATACTTTTAAATTTGTAATTTTTAATTCCCGCATAAACGTCGATTCCATTGGCCACGCCCCTAATACATGATTATTTGTTCGATTCATGTTTATTTGTTCCTGCCATTGAAATTTGTGTAGAACAATATCACGAATCTTGAAGTCACAACAACCAAGGCTAAACATGTCGCGTTTTTCTATGAACTTGTTTTTATTAAATTTATTTTTTACATTTATGTGTGAAAACATTTCTCCTCAATATCCATATTGGTTTTGAAAATACAATTAATTACTCTAAATCCTTTTCATATATCATATTTTTATCGGCATTCGTAGTATGTGATATTTCTCTTTTATAGTTTTCTAAATATTACAAAATACAAAGCTAAGAAAAAGCAAACAGGTAAACGTCGTTTTGCGCCAGTTCGATTTACGCCGATTTACAACTACGCCGGTTGGTGCCGGCGTGGGATTCCCCGGTTCGGCCGCACCAGACGACAGTAGGCGCCGCGATTCTAATAGCAGACACACTTTTACACGTTGTTTTATTCTATTACCGTGTACGCGAGCAGCCTATTCTGTGTGTGATATTGTTTCAGAGTTAGTTTTAGTTTTGTTTTAAAGAAAATTTTATTTATGTATTTCACAGTTTTAAAATGTACTGAGTTTCTTTGTTTCAGGTCCCGACTAGCTAGAAAATTCCTGTGTTTAGGAAGGACCTTATTTTTTAACATGTATTTTTTTATTTCATTAAATGATGCTTAATAAATTTGTATTTGTAAAAACATACCGATAATAATAAAAATTGAAGCATAAATACACATTATAAAATATGACATTAGTAATAAAGAAATTAAATAAAAATATAAATTGGAAAACACACCGATAATAATAATAATTTTAATTAAATTAATAATAAATTAAATAAAAATTGCAGCATAATAAAAAATAAAAAGGTATATTTTTTATTTTATCATTATTTAAATTAAAAGAATATTTAAATATTTGTAGTTTACACAATATTATTTTTGGTATGTGTATATATATTTACATATTTATACACACACAATTCTGGGTTTTATCCCAAGGGGGAGTAGGTATATTTTTATTTATATCACTAAAGAGATGGGTAGAATTTTTGTTTCAAGATTATGGATATTCGAGCGTTTACAGGGCTTATGACCTGTCATAGGTTGGGTTCAAGTGGCCACTTTTATGTAGGTTCTACAACATTCCCCATTCCGCTTATTAGCGAATATCCATATCGGTGACATTTTTGGTTTTTGTATATATGTATGTATTAACCTCAATATCAAATACATAGATGGCGCTCCAAACGCGCTAGCGAAAGCTTTCCTTGTTTCATGACATATATACAAAAACCAAAAATGTCACCGATATGGATATTCGCTAATAAGCGGAATGGGGAATGTTGTAGAACCTACATAAAAGTGGCCACTTGAACCCAACCTATGACAGGTCATAAGCCCTGTAAACGCTCGAATATCCATAATCTTGAAACAAAAATTCTACCCATCTCTGTAGTGATATAAATAAAAATTTGTAGTTTATGCTATGATTCTGCAAGAAAAGAAGCAACAATCAAAGCAAATGAAATTTGATGCTTTTTTCAAAAAAGCGTGAGATTTTAATTTACTACCGATGAACTGGTGAGTTAGTATTTATTATAAAAAAACGTTATTTATTTGGTAAACGAATTTAAACTGTATTCATTAAATTCATGTATAATTTATTTTGAATATATACAGGGTATGTATTAAATAAACATGTTAGATTGTTCTTAGAATTTTGACACGGAACCTAACCTAAGGTATATCTTTCATTATATTTGTGTTCATTTTACGCTGATTTTTTTGACGCCGGTGTCTCTCCGTAAAACGACGTTTACCTGTACTTGTGTAAAGTCACTCCACCAGTAAAAATAAAGAAAAATAAAACGTAGGTCAATTAGATTACTTGAATTAGAATTTTTGGGTTGATTCATATTTTTTATGCTCATTTCATTGGTCGGTAGGTACTAAAATTATTAATGTTTATTCCAGCTGTGTATTTGCTTATCCGCAATATGTATCCTCTTTCCGTTTTTAAAAATAATTCCGTCTGACTGACTTTTCATTTTGAGTTCTGGTCGCCTCGCTGAGAAGCTCTCAATAAATGCGTAATTTATTTCTGTCTATAAGTAGGTACTAGTTCTAGGTACCCAGTAGCTACTAACTACTACCACTGGCAACATTATACATGTAGCGGTTAGGAGCTAGAAGTTCCCGGACGGATCTTTCGATCCATTACTGCTGCTTCCACAATCTTTTTATATCACTGTTGACGTTGAGCGAGCTGCTTTTATTGTACTGTTATTGTTAATTCTACTCGTACATGGACCAGGGCTGACAGCTACTGAATTTCCGATTCGATTAAAGCGTTTTTAATCCTATGCATAGTTGTAAATCCTAAACTAGTTTTTTTTCAGGAGAGAGTGAAAACAGTTTTTAATTCAATAGCGAATGAGGAAATTCAGTACAACGTGAAATTGGATATAAGAATATTTTCTTACGCGCCGTTAAAATTAAAGCTGGCCAAGTTTCTTTAAAATGTATGAAAAAATATTTAAAATTATTTTAACAAATTACAAAAGGGATGGAGAATACCTTAAAGAAGGGAATATGGAAGTCTAGGTATTTACAGGGCTTATGACCTATCAATGGCTGGTTTAAGTGGCCACTTTACACACTGTGTAACATTCACCATTTTGCCGATGTTTGAACATCCATATTTCTTCAATTCTTCCATTTGTTGACTTTTAGTGAAGTTAAAGAGCTAAAACATTTATTGTTGTGAAGAGATTTATTTGACTGAATTATTTCACTTACTAGGCAACGCCTGAAATTTTTTTCCAATTTTTAAACTTCTTCTTGGACCAGTTGGTTTTATTTATTAATTACAAACATTTTGACAAACTCAAATATTGTAATAAAATTATTTTGATAAAAATTAACTACTTTGAAAGACGTCACTAGTTCTCCGAAATTAACCAATGACAGAGTGTTGTGATTCAGTTCCGGTTACCGAGAAGCCAACCCACCAATCAGGACAACTCACCATAGAAAACTCGCGACGTCACAGGTGGAGTAATTTCAAAATCACAAAACAAAATCACACTCATTGTAGAGAAGTTTTTTTTTTCTGAAATGTTATTTTTTAATATCATTTTTGACCATTTGTGGATTCACGCGTTTTACAAGTTAGAGAGACGATATCGGCCATTGACAAACGTAGGTACCCTTTATAATTTTACAAACGAGGCAATTAATTATGTTATTTTGCTGCGCGGTAGCTAGTTAGTATTTTCATACTGAAAATCCAACGGTGTATCAATAAGTAACTTTAAATATCAGTTTATTTTCAACCCTTTTTTTAAAAACAATTTTTCCCTGGAATTATGTCGTGTCAAAGTGCCATTTCATTTAGTACATTCTTCCCGTTTTTAAAGAGTTGAAACACCATATTCAATATCGGATATTATCATTTTCATCTCAAAATTACATAAATAGACTACAAAGACAGCAAAATAAAATATCAGAGTTAGTATATGACGTTCTCTATTTAACAGCAACTAGAGAACTGTTTAAACAAACTAAGCAATTAAATATAACTGAACTCTTTCAAATTTAAATTTAATAAATTTCTTAGATATATTAATTTTAAGATGGGTTTTTCTACTAATCAATTAAATTACAACAAAATTTTAGACTCTCTTAAATTAACTAAATTGCAAGAACGAAGAACATCGACCGATCTTATGACTTTATATAAAATAATAAAACCAATGTTTGATACCCCTGATCTACTGAAATTGATTTCATTCTATGTACCACCTAGATTAAGCAGAACATCTACAATATTTTATTGTCAAAATTCTCGAACGGTAGCTCAATATAACTCACCTATTGTTAGATTACAGAATACCGGGAATGAATATGCATCACATTTTGATATATTTAGTTTATCTCTGCCTAACTTAAAAAATAAAGTGACCAACATATTTTTATCAAAAAGAGCAAATCATCTTCAGAAGATTGGGTTGGAATAGTTATAATTTGATTGATTAATGTATTTTGTTATTGTATAATTTCTTTAAAATATGTATGTATTTCAAGTAATTAATAATGTGTACAGTACGAGTATATTAATATTTCATACTCGATTTTTTTTATTTTTAATATTTTTATTTCTAAGCACTCTTTATACTACATATATGTAAATGGCAGAAATGCCGTATACAAATAAATAAATAAATATAATAATTAAAATATATCCATAAATTAGCCACTGATGGAATTCTAGACGAAGAACTTAAACTTGAAAAAAAATGTAGTAAACATGGATAGAATACGAGAATATCAGAAAAATATCATATACAACCTTCTAAAACGAGACAAGGACGTCGAGATTTATAACCCAGGGACTAAAATTATACAATAAACTACCAGGCCAAACTAAACAAAAGACTCGGACAAACTTTTCAAAAGATGTAAAAAATATTATTATCAATAACAGAATATGATTATATGTATGTTATTTTTGTTAAATGAATGTAATAATCCGTAAGGTTTAATTTATTTTTTTTAATGTCGTTAATACATTTTATTTCTTGAGCACTGCCGGTAACATAGGTATGCAGTCCCTTTTGCAACATATTTTTTATTAATTTTCTTCGTAGCGATTTTAAAATCTGGTCAACTTGTTTCTTCACATATCCATTACGGTCTAGCGCATCTGTAATTGCGCTAGTAAAATGACTCCTGCAATGGGAGCCGAAACGCCAAAACGAATCTAACTTACACGGGATCACCCAAAAAATATACATATTGGTTACTTAAACATGTCCAGCAAAGTTAATTTCTTTGATGAAGAAACGCGCTGGCGCGGCGCGGCCGTTAGCGCCTTTTTTATTATTTATTACTAGCTGAACCCGGCAATGCCTTGCTATCGCTAGATTTGAGTATATACTCACTGTATAACTATATAGTAGTATGTAAATAAAATAAACACAATCGAAAGTCAGATGTCAGGTAAATATAAAAAACTTTGTTTTTAACCACTTATTTTTTATTTTTTCAACCGACCGGTTTTAAAGCTACACAAGCTTTTTTGTCTTTCAATCTAACTAATGAAGTCTGTACTAAACTTAAAATAACAAATATTCAAATTTAGAATTATTTTTGAAAACGTCAAACTTTGATTTTTTGCCAACAGGGGTGCACTTAATGTAGGAATACGATTTTCAAAAATGTATTAAAATATTTTAGTTTTACCAAAAATCCAGTAAAAATAAATAAATGGGTAGAAATTAAAAGGAATTAAGGTAATAATCTTATTGGGATCCATTAAAAATTAACGTTTTTTGTAACATTCAAATACAAACTTTTTTTACATGCGAAAAAATTACACCATCCCAATTTTTTAGCATATGCATTCTCGTCCAATGCAACCCTGGTAGGTCGGTGAATAAAACATTTACGCTCCTAACTTTCTTTCTTGATTGAAGATTTTAACAGCTTTTTACATGCCCAGTACAAAGCTAATCATTTTGGAAAAAAACCGCACGTAAATCGTTCCAGTAGTTATTTAGTCTATCGAGGACACACATACAAACTTTGCAATTTATGTACATAAATAGAAGATAAGCATAATTATAAAAAACAATAATCCATATATTTCAAACAGTTTTAATTACTTAAATCAAACTAAATTAATTAGTTTATAAATAAATAACAGGATTTAGAGTTCTTGATGTTATTTTTTATTTTCTAACAAAAAATAGCAATTTAGAGTAATCACAACCCTACTTAGTATGTCGATAAGGCAACATGCAACAGCGTTCTCAGTAAACATAGACTGTATATTGCTATTTTTACCTCCGCTCGTATAGGATAAATCATTATCCGCTTTCCAGTTACCCGAAACAAAGGGGGCCCGGTAACTCTCTAGAACTGTATGACTGTATAGCTGTATAGCTGTTCTTAATTTACAGCAAAACGGAAAAACTTGCATCCGACAACCACTAATCTACTACCATGCTGAATGTCCATCGTACTGTACAGAATACAGGACGGAATTCGCCAGCATTCGATCTTTTGTAACACAATGATTGTTTATTTGTTCGCGCAAACAAACGACGATCAGCTTTCCTTACTCTTTCAATAACACCCCTATCTCTATAACAGGGGCTCAATCACAAATGACTATCGACGTGCTAAAAAACGTGCTAAGTATTTGAGCGATCACAACGAACAATTATAAACACGCTGAAGTTATCGCGGTCGCGTTGCAAAACGCCAAACCGCCTTCAACAATTGTTTAGTTTAATAGCTTTCTCAATTTGATTCAAAACAAATAAATAGCATGATAAATTGTGAACAAAAAAATAAAACTAAATTATTTTACTTACAGTTTAGGAATATTCTCCATATTTACACCGGTAAAATTCAAATATGTGATTGATTATGCGTTGCGAAACGTAAATATTTTGAATTTTGACATTTAATATTAGGTGTTGCCAAGCATCAAGTTGAAGTATGACAATATTAAAAAAATACAATAATCCCGATCGATAACTTTCACGGATGTTTCATTGTGACCGCGCATACGATAAACAACCACGGTGAAAAATTGTTATCACGCCGCTAATTAGCACGTCGATAGTCATTTGTGATTGTGCTGCTGATAGTCAAATTCGCGACTTGGGTGTTATCATTGATACGAAACCAATGTTTAATATTCATATTGAATCAGTCCTAAAAAAATCATATAAAATAATCGGACTTATCATGCGGGTATCAAAACCATTTAAACATGCGGAGACATATGAAAAACTTTATAAAACATCTGTTCGTCCCCAGCTAGAATACTGTACTCCTATTTGGTCACCTTACTATAATGTTAGTATTAATAGACTAGAAAGGGTCTTACAAAAAATCTTTAATCAGGTCGACTACTGAAAGTATGCAGTACCATGGAATAAACTCTCTTAAAAATCGAAGAATAATGTTGGACCAGTTATTTTTATACAAATCAATAAATATATTGAGTTGTTCTACTGACATTTCTTGGTGGAACTGCATTTTAATTATAATAATAGAAACACGTATATAGTTTTTCACCAGTCTGACGATGTCGGTCACGACGAAACCCGGTATCTGGTAAAAAATAATAAAAAATTATTAATATAAGTGGAATAAAACTATGTACGTATTTTGATTATTATAATTAAATTAATTAATAATAAAATCGATTCCCCTAATCTACTTGAAAGACTTCCATTCCGTGTGCCATCTAGACCGACAAGATAAAATCTTTTTTTACACAGATAACGCGTCAACAAACTATTTGAAGCAATCTACAATATCTAGAGTATGCGACGAATATAACGATAGATTTACCGAGGCTGATATTTTATATGACTAAATAGTATTTAAATTTAGGTAAAAAAATCATAGCAATATTGAAAGAAGCAGATATTTAATTCACTTTATTATTACATACATATTTTTCATTTGTTATATTTACATATTTTGTTATATTTAACATAATTTAAATTATTGTATTAAGTGCAAACAATTTTTTTTGGTGTGTGCATGAGCGTCCTACACCAATAAACAAAAAAATGACAATATTTGTGTTCATACTGTTTGTTTACCCAGTAAAAAAAAAAAAAAAATTACTATAAAACAGCTTCAAAAACAATTCACCAAATGTTATTAAATATTTGTATAAAACCAATTACCGACTTTTCTATGTCTTCTTCTTCTCCTAGTGCCCTGTCAGGTGTACCCAAGGCTGGCAATCACTCTGGCGAAAGTCTCTCTGTCCTGTTCTGCCCGGATAATCTGCTCCACGTCCTGAAGCCAGTCCAGTCTCGTATATTACGCAGTTAGGACATCTGTCTTCTTCTTCTTCAAAATTAAATGAAGCAAGACGTACTTTTCTCCACGCATTATATGCCCCAGATTCGAAATTTTACGAACTTTTATGGTGGTTAAGAGTTCTGTGCTTGTTCTAGCTTGACTTAAGACTTCTGAGTTCATTATCAGGTCTGTCCAGGATATCTTAAGCATTCTGCGGTGCAACCACATCTCAAACCACGTCTATGTCTACCGGTTTATAATATGGAAATATTTCACATTAGGAAAGCTTTACAAAATATTATTACTTTGATCAATAATCAAACAACCTTTCAATATAGCCCATTATAAGATGTTTTATTGTAATGATCATCTTATACTTATTAAACTCACGTCTCTCCCTTCATACCCTCCCTCTTTTTTAAACTATTTCTCCCACAACACAAAATATTTTCATAAACAGATTAGTGCATGTAAGGGATGCTTATTAAAATGCACGTCGTGTTAGTGCAACTATGGTGAAGGTGTATAGTGGGTTTTGCATGTTGGTTTAGTTGGTGTCCTTATGAAGAGACGAGTACATCTCGAACCGGTAGATATAGAAAAGGAAAAGTCGGTAAATGGTTAAGTACAAATATTTAAAAACATTTCGCTAGCCAAAGGCAACAGTGAGATAAACCCGAAATTTCCGTTTTTGAGATGCACATGCAGATGTGTAAATAAATATTTTTTTTCAAATAATAAAATTTTGAAGTTAGATAGTTAAGTTATGTGAAAATATGATATTCATAATCTACTTTATATAATTGAATTCCGTCAAACGAGTACGTAAACGTACCGAGATGTGCGAAGGGTTGTCTGAGAATAGGTTCTTCAGAAATATCTGACTGTAGCTTTGGGCTAACGATTTAGTAAAATGTTTGACCTAAAAGTTAATGCTTTAAAAATTGATAATATCAAAAAACAATGTTTGTGTACGGTGTGGGTACTATTTATTCAGCACGACGCCGACGCGACGCTAACGCGGTATCTTTAAAAACATTTACCATCTGTAACTTTACAATCTTATTAACC